>NW_028292282.1:0-20706 GCF_963383615.2 Lipophrys pholis
CCCAACCCCAACCCCAACCCCAACCCCAACCCCAACCCCAACCCCAACCCCAACCCCAACCCCAACCCCAACCCCAACCCCAACCCCAACCCCAACCCCAACCCCAACCCCAACCCCAACCCCTGAGCACATGATTATTATATTATATATTATCATAAATATTATAAAATATTTAATTAAGAGAATTTTATGAAATAATAAATAATTAGGAAATAATAAAGTAACCCAACCCAACCCCAACACCCCAACCCCAACCCCAACCCCAACCCCAACCCAACCCCAACCCCAACCCCAACCCCAACCCCAACCCCAACCCCAACCCCAACCCCAACCCCAACCCCAACCCAACCCCCAACCCCAACCCCCCATTAACAATTAAATATATAATATATTATATAAGTATATATTTTATTTAATATCAATTATTTGAATAATAAAAATTGTATTAAACCTTTTCTATATAATTACTTTAAGTAGCTAAGAAATTTAATAAACTATTTAATAAATAAGTACATTTAGATGTTTTATCTCTAATCGCATAAACTTCAACTTTAAATAAATGAGTAGAATTATTAGGAATCATAGGTCCTATATAATTACCATTAACAATCTGATTAATAAATTTATATCCATAACTATTAATTATTTGTATACCAAGACTTACATTTCCTTATGGAATATCTAATGTACCATCAAGTCCTGTAACTTGAATATCTTTAGCTGCATATATATACCAATTTGGATTTGTACTGTCTATTATTGATTAAGTATCTTTTATTGTTAATATTAAAGAGTTTGCCCTTTAAGGGATTTATGATATTCGCATACCAAAAAAGGATCTGATATATTAGATTGGTAAATAGCCATTTTAAGGAACTATTTAAGAAGAAATTCTTATTGAGTTTATTAATTGTAGGAACAGTAAAGGAAAGAACATGAGTATTTATTATTATAAATAATATGTATGTAATAATTTAAGTATATACAAAAAGAATAAAATATATATATAATTTCTATTATATATATATAGATAATTAAAATATGGAACCATAACAAAAAACAATATAAAAGGAAAAGCATTTATAATAAAAGTACACAAATAGTAAACAAATTCATTAATTTTTATCAGTTGGTATCACTTTAATTGCATGGCTTTCAAATTGTTTCATCATAATGAAAATGTCATTTAATTATATCTATGTTCTACTTATTCTTTTATTAAGTATAGTTTCAGCTGATATAATAAGTGGAGTAGTACACTGGGCAGCAGATACATGGGGAAAAGTGGATATGCCCTTAGGAGGCTATGTATTAAGATCATTCAGAGAACATCATATAAGTCCAACTAAGATCTGTAAACATAGTTTTAGCTAAACTAATGGAGATAATTTTTTTTTATGTTTACCAAATATGATATATTTGTTATATCGATTAATATGGGATTTCGAAAATATGCAATAATAGAAATATTTTCAGCTGTATTTAGTTATTTTAGCAGGTTATGTTATGATGACTAATCAATTTCATCAATGGTCTCATTAGCATTAAAATATTCCTTATATTGTTAATATTCTGCAAAAAGTATGGTTAATTTTACCTAAATAACATCATAAAGTACATCATTCCGAAAATCATGATAAATATTATTGTATTACTGTTGGTTGGATTAATCCTTTGCTTGATAAAATTAGATTTTGGAGGATATTATAATTTTGCGTTGAGAAAACTATTGGGGCAAAGCCTCGGCAAGAGGATAAATATTATAGGAAAACATAATGATGAATATTATATATTATATGAAACAATTGTTTTTTATAATTATTTATATAATTAAACATAAAATAATTATATATTTAAAATAGTATAAATAAACTTGTTAAGCATTTTATTTAAAATGTAATAATCAAATTTTAATAAACTGTTTCTTCTTTTACATTAAATTCATAATAGAAACATTTTCTATCTTAAAATTATCAATAAAACTCATAAGATCAATTCTCTGTTCATTCATTCTTTATAAATATTACTAAGTACAAAAAATATCTTTTTTTAATTGACAATTGGCCAATTACATTTATTTCTTTTCGTTTTATATTTGTGAAATTTAATTTTGAATTTATTTATTAACTTCTTCAGATTTATATATTTATTGAACTATTTAAGTAATTCTAGTTTAATTATTAATATTACAATGTAATTGAGAATCTAGTTTTAATTAAATATTGCTTAATAATCTCTAATTATTTAATAATTCATTTTAAACTTATTTTATATCATCTTCTACTAAATGATGGTTTTTTAAATTTTAGTTATACCCTTTTTACAATTATAAATATAAATTCTAAATTGATTTATATTTATTAGAGTATTCTTAAATTTCATTTTATATTTGAGTAATTTAGATATTAATATCTTTATCTTAATCTTTATATTCATCAAATACAATCTATAATTAAAGTATTTTAAGTTATTAATCTTGCTTAATACATATTAATTACTCCTTTTAACGTTATTTATATTATATTTGTCTTTTTAGTTATGTTATTGCCTTTTGCTGTATCTATAATTATCTATTTAAAAATTATTGCTCATTTTATATTTATAATAACTATTTAGATATTTTAGATGCTTATTATAGTAATTTATGCTATTTGCAGCTTTCCTATTATTTCAATTATGTTGTTCTTTTTATTTAATTTATTACGAAATTCAAGTTTCTTTTGCATTTGGAAAGCTGGGTATTCCAGAGTGAATTTTTCTATTGGAAAAACGTTTGGTAGATTTACTTTTATTGCTGCATTATTGATAATTGTTGCTCTACCGTCTAACATTTTTTCTTTTAGTTTTATAAGGTCTATTTTAAGTTGGTTAATTTGTTGATCATTGTAAATTTATTTATTTTATTATTATTATATTTTATTTATTTATTACTATTATGAAATTATTCTATTTATTCTATTTATTTACTTATTTATTATGTGATTATATATCTGTTACACCTTTTACTTAGATACTGTATGTATAATTTACTATTAATGTTAATAATCAAATTAAAATCAAAACATGTAATACAATATCATCATAAATAAAAAAAGAAATATATATATAATAATATTAATATAATTATAATTATAAATATGTTAATAATCTATGAACAATTAATAAACAAAAAGCTTTAAAACCTATTCTAAAAATAATAAAAGATAAAGAAAAAAGTACGATAAAGCGCCTCCCTTAAAAAGTAACAAAGTCAACATCCCTAAATCAATAAATAAAAATAGTAATCGCATAACTTAAAAAAAATCATAAAGGATGAAATGAATAAATAAAGGGATTCAAACCAATTATATAAAACTTAAAGACATTTCAAAATAAATGATTAATTAAATTATAAGATCTATATTAATGCAAGGAATAACAACAGTATTGCTTAAAATGAATTTGATCGTTTCAAGATGTATAAGAAAATAACTAATAAAATTAATTATGATTTTATGCATTAGAATAATAATAATACTCAATTAAGACTTTATAATAGGAATAGTGTAAATAATAAGCAAATATTTAAATAGTATAGTAAAAAAGCAATAGAATCATAAATTCCTCAAAATCATATCTATAGATAATTAATTAGTATAATATCATTATCACATAACTTCATTAATATTAATATCAAATAGAATAAAAATATATTTAAGTATTAGTATTCTGCTTTAATAGGGGCTGGTAATAACTCATCTCTTATTAAAAAACTATTTGCAAATAGATATTGGAAAGTTAAAGTTACAAGATTATAAAATACAATTAAAAATAAGCAACAACAAAATACACATTTAAATGTATATTGGAGTCAATCTAAACTATAAAGGAAAATAATATAAAAATAATAACTTAAAGAGAATATTTAAAGAGGAAGTCATTACATTCCTAAGAAATAATATTAAATTTAATATATGAAAATAGTCAATAATCAAGATTATATCAAATATAAATAATTGATTAATATTAAAACTATTAAAAAAGAGGAAGATTTATTTCACTAAAAGTTATATAAAACTGTATCTAAGAATAAAGTCACTATAATCTAACCTAAAAATATATTTATACATAATCATCTTTATAATGGGGAATTGTTAGGTGATAAAAAGTAATTATTCATACTTTTGAAATAATTCTGTTAAGATAGATAATTAAAATTAGATGCTTTTATACCTTAAACATATCTTATCAATAACATAGATTAATTTAATACAATTCTATAATCATAAAATAGAAAATACTGGATATTGAAGCCAGGTTAAAATAGTAATAGAGGATCAGGTATAACATTCGCAACGTAATTAAGCTAACTTCATTTAAATTTCAAATAAAAGTAGATTAATACCTTTATATTACAGAAGTATATATAATTACCATTACTTTTCAAATAACGTAAATTTGATATAAGATGTTTTGTCCTTGTAACTAATATTAATTCAAATATGAAGATGTATTGGTTTAATGAAGGGTATGGAAGGACTGCCTCACAAAATTACTCACTTAAAAAGAAGTAGAAATATATTCATCTTACAAATGATGCAGTTCAGAAGAAAAGTATTAATTATGGAGCTTTTTAAAAAGGAAATAAAATATCGTTTGAGGAGATTAATTAATTGATTAATTCTCTATTCCCATAATCTAAAAATATCTTCTTTTACAAAATTATCCCCTAGATTAAAAAGATTTCTTAATACGCTTTCTAAGCAGCTTTTCTCAAATGGAGGAATTATAAAGTAGGAAATTAATTTTAATTGTTTGGGTTGGATTTCATGATAGATCGCTAGTTAAAGCCATACTTAATCTAAATAAATACAAATCCATGCCTTACGACGCCTTGCACCTTATTGTAAAAGTTGATATAAAGGCTAATTTAGAATGTGTTCATTTTGGCTATAGATCCTTTGTTCCCGCCCAACTCAGCCAAGAATTATAAGAATATGGATATAGTGCAGCTTCTTAAGAATAATAAGTTTTAGTTATTTTTAGATTAGAAGTATTATATTAAATGACATAATAATTATACTTGTTAAATATATTTTATTATATTTATATATAATGATTATTTATGAATATATATATTATGATAATTTATAGGCTAAAATGAAATTTGATCATAATAAATTGATCGTCTATATTATTAATAATAATATTAAATTAAAGTAAATTCCTAAAAATAACCGAAATACTATATAATGAAAATATGATAGTGAAATATTTATAATATTGATATAAATGGTTTATAATAATAATTTTCGTATAATGATTTTAGCTCATTAAATAATGTTTTATTTAATTTTAGTGCTTCAAATCCAAGCAATTAATATATAGAGTAATTTTAATTCATAAAAATGTTAAAATTTATCTATTAATTCTATTGCTGTAAATATTCCATTTAATATTAGTAAGAATTCAAAGGTTACTCTTTTGCAAAATAAACATTTAACAATATTAAGCTAAATGAACAAAACTTAAATAATAAAATATGTAAAGGTCTACAACCTTATGAAAATATAAGCATAATTCTTGTACTTTTATAATAAGAAAAGCATTCGAGGTGAATACTTTAAATATAATATTTGAAAATACTTATAATTATTTCACATTTTAGATAATCAATATTGAATCTGATTATTAAAACATTTAGTTTTTGAATACTTAGAAAAGAATTATACTTAATTAATCTAAAAGGCAGTCTGCTAAATTTAAAATTTATAATTCTTAATTATAAAAATATGTCTAAATGAGATTTTATATCACTATTAAATTCAAGCTTCATAAGCAGTATTAATAATAAATAACCAAGATATTTATTTACAATAAGATATTTTAAATCCTTTATAATAAATATTCCCTCAATTTATATTCACAGATTTAATATAATCAAATTTTGAATTAGATTTAATTACAGAATTATGGAACTTCAGTAATTTAGCATTATATCAAAGGCCAATATAATGTATATATTTTAAAAAATGGGCGGTTCTAAGACGCTAGGCAAATAACTTTAAAGTACAATTAAACTAAATTTATCTACATAAATAGAAATTAAAAGCTACTAAAATTAATAAATAAGAAGGAAAGCATGTAATTTATGGTAAATAAATAATAAAGGAAAGTAAAGCTTTACAATGCAGGTATTATAACAAATTCCAATATGTACCTAATCTTACAAATAAACATAAATTAACTATAAGTAGTTAAATAATTCAATAAGATTAAGTTAATCTCTTAATACAATTGCATTAAAATAATTAAATAGAGATAATTCCTTAATTTGAATATTTTCTATTATTAGAACTTTACAGGCAGCCTTAACTTCACTCTTTCATTCTTTAGGAATTAATTTCCTATTTATTAATTAGTCTTCATTTATGGGCAATACTAAACCAGTATCTCTATAGATGCAAAGAAATACATAAATTTAGAGTTATTCCAAAAGTAATATAATTTTAAAATATATAATAGACTTAATATAGATCTTAATATTGATAGATTATATTACAATAGAACTAAATTCCTATTTAGAAAGTCTGATAATAGTATTATACCCGCAAAAGATCTATCTAATACTATATTCTTTAACTATTCAAAGTAATTCATTAGTAAAGATCTAATCTAATATTTCATAATAAGCCTTAGCAATGAGCTTATTTGGCCAATATAGTTTTATTTCTATACGAAGAGATTACTTTGCTGCTTTTAAAGCGATTACTTTATGTATTGTTAAGATTAAGTTATTAATCTTGGTTGCGTGATATAGTATTCGTCTATTACTACAATGTTAAGGATCAAGAATGTCAATCCTATTTAATTTAAGTTATTGCTTTAATATAATGTAAAGTAATTATAAATAGGATTAAGTAATAATAAATATACAGCTTTGAAAGCATATTCTGAGATTTAAGTTAATGTAAGTATTGTTAAGACTGATTAATTAGGTAAATTTACAACTAAACTAATATTAAACTATTTCAATTCTAAAAAAGTCATCTCGTTTTAATATAATGTAATTTAATATGAGATAATTAATCCTAAAGAATTATATTTTAAGCAGTAAGAGCACTCCCAACCACAAATCATCAATATAAATAAGACATATTTTAATTAGGATTAGGTCTTAATCTACAATTAATAGAAGTATTAAATATAGGTTAATAAAGAATAAGCTAATATTACTAAATTACTAGTCTATATTAAAAATAACAGTTTATTTACTTTATATAAGAATTAGAACTCATTTAAACGTATTATACTGAATAGTAGGTAAAACCTAATCCTCAATTCCTATAATAAATTCTTCAAAGTTAGTAATAAATATTAGGTAGGCTCTATAACCATTAAAAATAACAATTGCAAATTTTAAATTAGAACTTTTAATTAGCAATTAATAAACTCTTTAAACTTAATTCCTATAAATTATAATTAAATAATGGAGTACAAGCCTTTATAAAATCCATACATCAAAGTACAGAATCCTTATAGTAAAGGTATTTACATTAAGTTTTATTCTTTATTATGTGATATTACTAATTAATAGAAATTAATCAATTAATTAAAAGACGATTAGAATATAGTTAAAGTATGCTTCTAAGTGCCTATTTAATTCCATTAAGAGCATCTAATCCTTCATATCAAATAAATAATCTAAAGGATTCCTTTATTCTAATAAGTTAAGTTAATATCTTAATAGAAAATAATCTTATTTAAAGGTCCTAAATATTTCTAAAAGCTATTTGCAAATAGGTTATTTAAGCTTGCAATGGCTAATATTTCTATAAATAGTTTTAATATCCTGCTCTAAATGTAGAAATAGAACTATTTAAGACCATCTCTTTAAAAGCTATCATTCTAATATTAGAACTTTTTATATTCGCTTATTGGAGGGCTTAACAACTGCTCTTGTTACTTTTATATCTGCAAAGGAAGTATATTGAACTTCAATAAGCAAATATTCTATTTGAGGCCACATTAGTAATTCAGCCTTTAGATTAATTATAAGCCTTTGAACTAGGCTTTTTAGCATTAGATTATAGGATATAGTATAAATGAATCATATGGGAATTACCTTTAGCTTAAATTCAAGATATAAAAGATGAATTTAATCCTTTAGATTAATGATTCTTTTCCTTTTAAATAGAATAAAAGTTATATTATAAGAATCTATAATTAGAATTCTGTTGATATTTAGATTATTGATATTAGAATTAATTAAAGGCCTTGTAATAGAGTATTTAATCTTTGTAAGTTTATTATAAGAAGGCAATAGTACTTTTAATTATAGGGTAATTTATATATATTAAAGAATTCTAAAGATATTAAGATTGCTTTGTAGACTGTTAAATATACTTATTAATTTAAACTTACATTAAATTAATTAAATAATACTAATCTATATTTTAATTTGCAGATTATCTTAGCTAGTCTTTCTGTTATTGTATTACTTTATATTATTAAGTTCTTTCTTAAGGAATATTATAATTAAATTAAAAGTCTGAAAATTATACGGTTTGGATGCATTAAATAAAATATACATTTCGGGAAAAAGAAATATTAAAAATTGAATTTCAATTTAAATCATTATAAAGAACTAATCTAAAAGAAATAAAACTAAAATAAGATCAAATAAATCAACTCGGTCTAGTCCTCACTTAAATAATAGCCGAACTAAAGCTAATTGAGTTTTATTTAAAGTGTGGAAGAATTACTAGAGACTTAAGATTAGAAAATGAATAAGTTTGGCTTTAATAATTATAGTCTTTATCATATGATTAAAGAGAAGGAAACACAGAAGTTTAATTAATATTACGATCCTTTAAAGTATTATGATGATGAATGATTATTATCACATATATATATTATGACATATATATATATTATATACATATACATACATATACATATACATATATATACATATACATATATATACATATACATATACATATACATATACATATACATATACATATATATACATATACATATATATACATATACATATACATATACATATACATATATATACATATACATACATATACATATACATATATATACATATACATATATATACATATACATATACATACATATGCATATACATACATATACATACATATACATATACATACATATACATATACATATACATATATATACATACATACATACATATAACATATATAATAAATAAAATAAATAAAATAATATAAATTTATTAATAAATTTATATTCGTTATGTAGATGCAATCATAAACCCCTGAAAATGTCCCAAAATAAGGCTATAAAGACTCTAAAGTAAACAGTATCTACGACTTCCTCTAATCTGCAAACCCTATAAGAAACCAATACAAAAGGGAGATGCCCCTAATAAAGCATCCTTACAACCTTCCTATGAGAAAGATCCCTTAGTACTTATCAACCTTATCTATGAATATTCCAGCAAGGCTTCCCTCGCTTATATAAAATGCTGAAAGGTACTAAAAAGCCAGAAAAGAGGAATAAAGACTTAATTTATTTTAATGGGCAAGTAATAAAAGAATAGTTTACCAAAAGTACAAAAAATGTTATTAAGGGAGAAAGTATTATGCAACAGTACCTTTAAACTACTAAAATGAGAATAAAATATATAAGTGTTTAGAGCCTAGTATTAATCATTGTGCAACTGGTTAAATAACATTCGATTCTAAATTCTAAAGTGGAAATCTATTTACAGTAATATAAAGAAAACCTCGCTAATATTAATTAATTATACAAAATGATATAAATATGGGGTTTAGTACTTAATGGTTCTTCTTTTCAGTTACTGGATTAAAGCTTAATGTACCTTACAAATTCACTATATTGAATATCTCTGCCTCTAATACTATTTATAGTAAAGCTGATATTGCACCTGCTAGCTTCTCTTTAAACAGATTCAAAAGTAATAAATAAGGATGGAATAGAGAAGGGTATTTCCTATAATTTGAGGAATCTTATATCATATGCTAAATATAGAATTAAAAGTATTATAAATTCAGTTGGACTTTTACTCCTTAATATGATAATGATGTAATATACTTCTCTCATAGTATCCCTTATACAGCCACCCAATTATATAAATACATAGAATAACTCCCAAATTAGATCAATCTTAAAGTATCTAACTTATATACTAATTCAATAACAGTTTGTAAGAACTCTATACCTGTTATTAATATAGGTAGTCCTAAATCTAAATCATCTCTAATCATCATTGGAAGGCAATATCCAATATAAACTAATAGTGGGCTTATAGTATAAGGATTAATTAATTATTTGATTCAGTTTAGACATTTATTTAAAGATGTTTATATTAGGGTTATACCCATGCTCAATATTGATGGAGTTGTGGCTGGCAATACCAGGCATTTCATGAGACATTAGAATGATTAATGGGAATTCAATCTTAAAACTAAAAGCAATGATATATTAACTACAAATAAAGAAATAAGAATATTAAAAGAACAAATATAAAGTATGAAGAACGTAGCAATGGTAATTGATATAAATAATAATTCTAGTATTTTAGGTAATTGCTTTTATGGAGTTGCTTAATCTCCTTAATTATAAATAATCACAAAGATATTTCCTTTTGTTGTAAGTTACTAAAATCATCTGTTTGATCTTTCGGCTTGTAGATATATATAACAGAAAAATAGCTTAAGAAGTAAATTCTATAAATATTTCAATATTCCTAATATTTTCACCTTGCAAAGCTCATACCTAGGCTTTTAAAGCTCCCAAAAGAAAATAATACCCAATTCTGAGAATTAGCTTAAATAAGTTGGTAAAATTGTCATTAAAGCTTTTATATAAGTTTTGTAGTATTTTCCTTTACACCATAAATTATTCCCTAAAGTCTAAGGCTAAGCAATATAAAAGTACAATTAAAATGTTCAGAAAGCAATTTAATTATATTAAAAGCAAAGAGATATAATATGCAAAAAGTATCAAAATATGTAATTTAAATTCAGGTAATAAGTATATTAACTAAATATCTAATAAATTAAATTATATTGTAAGAAAAGAGTTGAATAAAGTAAAAGATTGAGAATTAAATCTATTAGAGGAGGAAAGTGTAAATAGTAACTTTAAGAAAAGGGGAAGTAAACTGCTTAATTAAGTATATTTAAATCAATTGTAAATTAAAATAAAAAGATAAGAAGTAGATTAAGTAGTTAAATGTCTGTAAAATTAAAACGTAATCAAGAACTTAGATAAAAATCAAGACAATTCACTAAATCTAAGATAAAATATTAGAAAGAGAATAAAAATACTTATAAAGCTAAGTTAAATGGAAGATTAAATAATAATTCGATTATTAATAAATTAGATTTTTTGTTGCCTAATTTATAGAAGAAAGGAACTACCAAAAATAAAAATTATTGATTGCATTATAAATATTTTTTATAATCAATATTACTATAAGATGTATTCATTATAGAATTATAAAGATGGAAATTAATCTATTTATATTTAATTTTATAATTTATTTTGTAGTTATTTTGTTCTTTTCATTGATAATCTAGCTAGAATTGATTAAATGTTAAACTACTTCTATTACTATTTATTTTACTTTATCTATATTACTTATTTAGGTTAAACTATAAAATGAGATTAAAATCCATTTAATGAAAATAAGGATGTTTATAATAAAGAAATTAAATTACTTTTATATTAGAATACATATTAAATATGCTTATTTAAATTGAATATTTTCTAAATTTAAAATAATTCAGTTATTTTGTATACTGTTGAAGATTATATTTAATTCACTATAAAATAAATTTACTTCTTATTATTTATTCTTTATAATTTTCCTTTAAATTAAAATTATGAAATGATTCTGTAATTTGGATTTACAATTGATAATTTATTTTAATAAAATAATATAAGATTTTATTAATATGTGATTAATTCCTTTATATTATTATATAATTGTAATATAATAATATTCTATTTAGTGATTCTATTAAACTGATAAATCTTACTATTAAATACAATATAAAAAATGGATTTATTACTTTAATGGAAATAAATAGATTAGCTTTAAATCTTTATTTAACTTTATTTATTAAATACTAAATGCTTAACTTCAATAATAATAATTCTTTACTTCAATATAATAAAAATTTAATTAAAGTTATTCATCTTAAATACAATATCATTCTGAATAAATTTACATTGATCAATAATTTAAAATTATTTTTAAATAATCTTTAAAATCTTCAACATTGAATAAAATTTATATGTTAAAGCTATTATAAAATAATTTTATTGAATCTTATAAATATTCTTTATTAAATGAGGTTATAAAGCATTTCTGTCAAGAGAACTCCATTGATTCTTATTTAATATATTTAATTCATAAGAGTTCATAGTCTAAAGATTTAATATTAATAAATTATTCTAAATTGTAGGTATTATCATCTTTTACTATTGAATTAAAGGAATTACTTATTGATGTCTTAATATAAATTGTATTGTAGTCTAGACTTTAAAATCTTGTATATTAAATATTTTAATACTATTATTGAGCAACAAGACAGCAATATAATTCTAATAAGTTTTAATATACTTTATTTGTGAATTAAATCTTGGGAAATAATCTTTACTTAATTTGTTTGTGTCCCATAATACTAAAGTTCCTTCCTTTCCACCTGTCATTATTCTTCCTGTTTTATTATAAGAAATTGAATATATTCCATGAAGATGCCATTGTTACTTAAAAGTTATTTAGTTTTGTTATATAAATATTTAATAAAGAAATCCTTTTTAATCTCCTATTGCTAGTTTATTATTTGTAATTGTATGACATGTTATCTTATTATCTATTGTGAATTACTTTTATTTGATAAATTATTTATTGTATATTGTTACTTTATTATTTTAAGCTATTGATAAATATATTTAAGATGATTGAATTATATTTTACTATTTGATTTGAATTTTTATATTTTATACTTTTCCTTTCTTTAATATAAATCTATTTAGTTTATTGTTACCAATTAATATAAATTACTATTTTTAAACCCATTGAATAACTTCTTTTAATTAAACATTTAATGATACTTTTTTAAAGATTTAAAATTTATTAAATTAAAAGTAATTTCCTTTAATATCAAATCCTATTAAATATTATTCATATTATTTACAGAATATTATCTAATGAGTGAAATATTTGTAAATAAAGGTCACTATTCCTTAAGAAGAATATTAATAGATGTAATTATTGATTGGTACAATTATTTTATTAGGATAATCTTAAAAATAGAAATGTTTATTTATTTCACCACTATAATTATTTATCATTTTATAAATATAATATAAAGTTTATAATACATTTATATTGATTGATTTTTTATAAATTTTGTATTATATATATATACCAATCCAATTATTATAAATAAATGCTCTCATTTTTAGATTAATCGTTGACTGGAAATGTTTCCAACTTAATTGTTAAATTTTTGGATATGTGTAGATGAATTATCCCAACCCCAACCCCAACCCCAACCCCAACCCCAACCCCAACCCCAACCCCAACCCCAACCCCAACCCCAACCCCAACCCCAACCCCAACCCCAACCCCAACCCCAACCCCAATAAATAAAAATATAATAATAATAATAAAATAAAATAAATAATATTCAAATGATAATTCTATTATTATAAAATATTATTTATTGGCACAATGGGCATGATAACTTTTTTTTTTTCCATTTTTAAATGCATTAAGGGTGAAAATCCTTATGTCCACAATTCAATTGAGCATATTAATCAATTATTTCTTAATAACAAATATCACATTTAATTGCTGAATTAAATTTATGTGCACTGTCAATATAAGTATTTGAAGGATTTTTTCTATTTATTAAAGTGTGTTATTAAACATGTCGAAATCTATTATAGAATAAGTAAATTAAAATAAAATTTAAGACAAATAAAACTAAAACTATTAAAAAACCAATTAAACCAATTAACCATAAATGTTGATTTATATTATTGTTAGTATTGTCAGTGCTATTGTCATTAATATTTTAATTGTTATTGTTAGTGTTATTGCCAATACTATCATTGTTATCAGTACTATTGTCAGGACTGTTATTTCCATTAGTATTATTTTTGATTCTAAATGATATTGATTTTATACCCCAATAAAATATTCTATTTTGATCTGTTAATAATTGTTATGCATTAGTTGACCATTCTAATTTTATATTATTTAATGAATGACTTTTGTATATTTCATAAACAAATTTATAATCGAATAGATAATAGCCACATAAATTTTATCCCATTACACTTTCATTAGAATATTAATAAACTGTTTACTAATTATCTATAGATAAATATAATTTACCATAATCAGGCCATTCATCAAAATAGAATATTGTAAATGATATTATTACTCCTTAATGAGCAATTCCTATACTATTATTTTAATAAATTAATTTTGAATTTGGAGTTGATTTATTAAATCCAAACATCATTGATTAATATCCACAATCTTTACTTATCAATTGTGTATTATTATTGTTCAATATATTAAAAGATGATTCCATACTATTAAATTATCCTTAAAAAAACATTATATTTTAACTAAATGTTTAATTATAAATGCATTGTCCTTTATATATATAAGCTCCTTATTTGCATGTTATACATTGACTATCATTACATGTTTTACAATTGATATTGCAAATAATACAACCAGTCTATGATTAATAATATCCTTACATACACTAACATGAATTATTTATAATATTTTAATATGATTTACAACTTTAATTAAGTATGCACATTCCATTTATTAAAGTATAATTTATTATCACATTATAAACATTCTACTGATTAAAGACAATTATCAGTAAAGCATGTAAGATTAATATTTTATTGACATATTAAACAACCTGTTTTACATAGTTAGCAATTTAAAGTATTCAATGAAAAAAAATAATTATTTTAGCAAATTTATTAACATGTATTTCCATTAACAAGGATTGTATTATTATTACATGATATACATTAATAAATCATTGGTCCTATACATTATTTACATGTTTAATAACATTTTGAGCATAAATTATTTTATGCTTAATATTGATAAACTGGACATTAAGAAACACATTGATTTGATTATTATTAAGTAATATTCTTATATGCAAGTACTTTATAAAATGAATTTGCACATGATTGACAAAATGTTTCATTAGTACATAGAATACATGCATCATCACATTTTCCACAATGTCTTAATCCATTTTATTAAAGTAGATTTTTATCTGGAAATAGTCTTTAACCACATTAATATGGAGTAGTCTACTTAATACATATTTTTTAATTATATTTAATCCAATATTAATTATTACACTAAATACATTCATTCATACCTGATCCAGTACAATATAAACATATTTCATGACAAGAATAACATATATTATCAATAGCATAATAATTATCTCCACAAGTATTGATATTATTATAAAAACAATTATCATTGCATTTATATCTTAATGATATTTATTTTATCCCCCAATAAAATGTTCTATTTAATTATTCACCTAACTATTTAGCATTAGTTGACCATTATATTTTTAGATTATTTTTTTAATGATTTATTTCCAATATATAATTAAATTTATAATCAAATAGATAATATCCACATAAATTTTAACCTATTACACTTCTATTAGAATAATTATAAATTGTTTATTATCCATTAATAGATAAATATAATTTACCCTAATCAGGCCATTCATCAAAATAGAATATAGTGAATGATATTAGCACACCAGAATGAATTATTCCTAAACTATTATTTTAATAGATTAATTTTGAATTAGGAGTTGATTTATTAAATCCAAAGACCATTGAGATTTCTCTACAATCTTTACTTATCAATTATGCATTATTATTGTTTATTATATTAAATGGTTACTCTATTTTATTGAATTCTCCTTTAAAATATATAATCTATTAACTATATGTTTAATTATAAATGCATGTTTTGTCTATTAAATTAGTCCCTTCATTGCATGTTATACATTGACTATCATTACATGTTTTACAATTGATATTACAAGATACACAACCAACCTATGATTAATGATATCCTTATATACACTAACATGAATTATTTATAATATTTTAATATGCTTTACAACTTTAATTTAGTATGCACATTCCATTAATTAAAATATTATTATTACTACATTATAAACATTCTACAGACTAAAGACAATCATCAGTAAAACAATCTAAATTGTTTTTTATTTTACATCTTAAACATTACTATTAGCAAGAAATACAATGTAATGTTGGTATACTCATAAAATATTCATTAACATTACAAGTTTAACATACATTGTCTTTTATATAATAATTTTAATGGCATTAGACACATTATGTATTATTTGTACATTTAATACAATTATTTATACATTTTCTACAATATCTCTACCCACTGCTTTATAATAATACTTTATCTGAATATAATCTTTAACCGCATTAATAAGGACTAGCTTAATTATAGCAAATTCTTTATTATTGATTTAACCAATTTTAATCTTTACATTAGTAACATTTATTTAGAATACATTTCTTGCATAATTCATGACAAGGTAAACATATTAATCTAAATGTATATTTATAATAATAATACTATCCGCATGGTTATTAATCACTTATATGTACACATTAATTATTGAGTAAATAATAATAAGGTTTTTTATCTTTCTAATTACATTCATAACAATTTTGTTAACTTGGTCCATAACATATTTTGCAATATGTATGACATCTTTCACAAGTTTAATCCTCCTTTAAATAATAATTATATCCACATACTGTATGGGTTTAACTACCATGATTGACACAAACATTGTGTAACTTATAATAATTTTGTCTACATTCAGAACAATTTTGATAATTAATACAAACAACACATCCATGATAACAAGGCCAACATTATCTTCCAACAGAATAATGTGTAATAGGACAACTATCATGACATTAATCATTATAGCCATATTAACCTTCTTAGCACAATACACATCCGTTTATTGTAAAGGCGTACCCAAGTTGGCATGATTACATTATACATATTTTGATGAGCATGATCAAAATTATTAATTTCATTATTTTTATAAATAATAATAATTCTTTATAATACATGCAATAAAGTATCAAAAAAATTTAATTTTTTATTTAGATTGATAAATTATAAGTAGTTAATAGAGAAAATAATTATTTGAATTTTAATTCTATTTTATAATTATTTAGCCTGATATCTAATAATATCCATCTGTATACTTTGTGTTAAATAAGTAATTTTACTAAGCATAGATAATGTTTTTTTTTAAGGATGAATTTAATTAAAAATTAACATCTAAATAATTGAACATAAGTTATTTTTATTTTTTTTACATCTATACAACAGCAGCATGTTAAGAAATGCTTTTAAATTTAAAAATGTAATTATTAAATTATAAATGTCATAATAATATAATATATCATATCAAAATTCTTCTTAATAACTATGAATTTTTAGAATACAAAAGCTAAATCCTTAATCTTCAACACTCTCTTAACTCCTCCAACTCTTAATTCTCAATTAAGAGTCAACTCTTCTTTTATCTATATTTCTCCTCTAACTGTTTCTATTCTCTTAACCAACATTGGCAATTAATCAATAATTATATCTTCTTCTATATCATCTTCGAATCTATCTTAATCATCTTAATACTATTTCTTCTTTTTAATTTACTCTTATTAAACATTCCTTATTAAGTTACCATTTACTCTAACTTTCTCTTTTGAATACTTTAATAAAAAATTCCATTAAATTGAATTATGATATAAGTCTCTATATACTAATATTTCTAGCTTGACCCATTCTCTGAGTTCCAATCTAATCTGTATCATAAAAAATTATAGAGTTTGTACTCCTTATAAATATTCTATTAACAATATTAAAACGTTAAACTATTTATTAACATCTAATCTCACATATGTTATCCTATTCGTTGTTAATACTTTTTATAATATATCTAACATCTTTGACATATGGGAATATTAATGCTTTTAGATAAACTTTTAATTCAAAATTATTTGTAATTTTTATTAAATGGTTAAGATATTTATTTCATTTATGTGAGAAATTATAGGTACAATAAACACAAATTAAATATAATTTTATCTAAGTTATTAAATTATATCTGTAATAGAAAAACTTTTTATTACATCTTTAGAAATATTGAAATATTAAGCATTTCTGTAGATTGGCCCACCATCCCCATAATATTCCATCTATTTTTATTTTAAATTATTTAATGATAAAAATTAGCAATACTTTCTTTATAAAGCTACTTGAATAACAGTTTATGAATATATTTCTTATATAGTTTAATTGTTTGACTTATTTAATAAGTAATAATTAATCATAAGAATTCTGCAACTATCAATCTTGAGAATATTAATGAAACAACTTTTATTGAAAAAATTTACTTAAAAATAACTTTATTTTATTCTCTTAGCATTCTTTCTGTAATATGTATTTGATACACACCTTAATAATAATATATTTTATCTTTATCTTATCTATATATAGTCGTGTAAAGGGATAAATAAAACTATATTATTATAGATATAATATCATATTATTTATATAAAAAACATTAATATCAATCATAATAAGAAATAGCTTTTATTTCATATTTCTATTTTTATAAACCCATAGTAATATTTCGTACATGACCATGATAATATAGTTAAAAAGAATTATAATACCTGCTTATATCCCCAAATTCCAAAATTAAATATTAATCTTCAATTAATTGTGTCATATTAATGTCTATATACCCATTATTTCTATTAATAGTATATGTTCTAACTAAGTCTGTTCTATAAATATAACCAACCCAAGTTAAATCAAGTGGTCTTGATTATCCATATGAATACCCTTATAAATCAAATCTGTACATTACAACAGAATTCGATTTAATAGGAGTTTTTATAATATATTTGCATTTAACATGTTAATATCCATAAATTTATTTATCATTTAGTCTTTATTATTCATAACCATGACTTATAGTAAGTACTAAAGTTTTAGGAACAACATATTGATATTCAGAACTAGCTAAATAAGACAAGAAGAAAAATAATATAAAAAAAAGTTTCATAACTTATTATAGTCAATAATATTATAAAATCAAAGTATAAATTATATTATGAATTAATAAAAACATGATTAAATCTTTATTAAGTAAATGGCTAGAGGGATTATTGATAAAAAAAGCTATTAATTATTATACGAAAAATAATTTCTTACAAATATTTGATTGATGGATGAAAATAAGACATTAATTATCATAAGTTTGACAAATTTATCTATTTGAGTAGCAGCACTAATTTATACATAATTTTAACTAATCATCAAATTTTACAGATTAACTTTAAGTTGCAGATATTCATGTATAACAATGATAAGCATAAATTGTCTATTTTTATTACATGATGTATAATTTATATTAGATAATCATTTTTTATTTATCAAAATACTTCTAGTAATCGTACTATCAAGTTCTTATGGCTTTTGATATTAGTTTATAATTAATATTTTATTTATTTTACGTATTATTTATAATTTTTCTTTTTTTTGTAGCTTTTCTAATTTTTCCTATCATTGTTATGATAATTAATTTTTTTATGAACTTTATTTAAACTTTATATGTTATAGATATTTAAAATATTTATTGCTTTATTTATTAAATATTTTTTAATTAACGAATTGTATGACATTATTATTAGTGGATATACTTGTGAATTAATTCCCATAATAAATGAATTTTTGAAATGATGTTTATATGATATTATGATATTCGAAATATAAAAAAAGAAGAATTTGATAACATTTTAATCAATTTACAACTTAAGTTAGTTTAATACTTTGGCTAACATTCAGTTAATAACTAAACTTCATAGGATTTAAGTGCTTTATTTTATTAATTGTGTATAGATATGATTACAATATTATTCTAGATAATATCATAAATAGTTCACGATATTTTTAGTAAATTGGTAGTAGCAGAATACATATATACTCGAATCAATTGACAATCAATTAAAATGAAATGTATAATATGTATATCATCAAGAGATTCAAAGGTTAAGATCAATTCAGTCATTGATTTAACCAATATTTGTTTAATTACTTATAAAATTTTATTTGTTGGTAGTTCCATGTTAATTGCTTATTAATTGGATAAAGAAAAAATCATCATGTCCTGCATGCAAAAATACTTTATGATTAATATTAATTTAATATTCATATGCCTTTTATGAAAAAGAAAATAATAATAATTTAGTTTTATTAAAATAGAATGATATAAAAAAAATGCAATTATAGTTTTTTTTTCTGCAATTTTCCAGTCAGCGCTATTAGTCTCATTGCCAATGCTACATATTATTTTACTCAAATTTGCTAATTATGAATAGGTTTATAAATTTAATTAATTAAATCTTTAATAATAAATTATATATAATATATATAATTCCTTTTTTCCTTTTGGGGTTGGGGTTGGGGTTGGGGTTGGGGTTGGGGTTGGGGTTGGGGTTGGGGTTGGGGTTGGGGTTGGGGTTGGG
>NW_028292281.1:0-22500 GCF_963383615.2 Lipophrys pholis
CCCAACCCCAACCCCAACCCCAACCCCAACCCCAACCCCAACCCCAACCCCAACCCCAACCCCAACCCCAACCCCAACCCCAACCCCAACCCCAACCCCAACCCCAACCCCAACCCCAACCCCAACCCCAACCCCAACCCCTGAATTGAAGTGGAAAGCAAGGTTAAAAAAGCAGCCTGACTTCAAAAAGATCAAATCAATTTTCGACAAACTGATTTGATGAATTATTATTATTATTCTGCATCAATCTATCACAAAACAAATTAGAAATAATGTGTTTGCCAATCAAAAATATTAGGCACGGAAATCAGAGGAACCAAAATCTCGCAGGTTCCTGATCTTCATCTTCACTTCCTTACTCCGCACTCTTCTATGACGAATCGAATACCAACAACTTCCACTATAGTTAGGCATTCCAGTCCTATTACCAACTTAGGGACGGAATGTTTGATTGAACTCTTAAAGAAGAGTTATTTCTCTGGAGTGATTCTATCTCCTAACGAATTGCTCTTCTAATTTTTAAGGGTTGCGAGTTGAATTTGCATAGAGTTCAGCTTCATGGAGCAGGGTTTTGCCTCTAAGGAAAGGTCTAAATTAAAGTTTCTTTATTATGCCTTTATCTATATAGGACTATCTAGTATTCTGTTTTTTTGAGGGTCTAACAACCGATTTACCTATCTTCATATTCTTCTTATCTTTTTCCTTTTCTCTATCCTTTTCTCTCCCCTTTTCCTTTTCCCTTTCCTTTTCCTTATCCTTATCTGGTATCAAATCTCCAAAATCCTGCTTTGTTGGTTTTAGCTAAACACTCTTAACCAGTCTTGCCTTGGTACGGTATGAATTTATCCTCTTTTCAATCTAAATGTTGCGGTTGTTAAGATTGCTCATAAACCGGTACTTATCCTTGCTCTTAAAATAGTCTTATAAGCATTACTGGTCAATATGCATAGGTTTAAACAGTGGTTGCAACTGAAGCAGCCATTTTTCTCTGTTCTCCTTGAGCAAAGTAGTACTCATCAAGGGAGGTTACCACATTTAATCTTGCTAAAATCCTTCGTTCATAGCATGCAATCTCAAGTGCATATGCTCGTATAACCTAGAAAGAGCCTGCAAACATTACGCGAAGGAGTTACCTGCAATTCTCTGGAAAACATGGGTAAATTCATCAAGTAAATCTTCGAGCTCCCAACCCCAACCCCAACCCCAACCCCAACCCCAACCCCAACCCCAACCCCAACCCCAACCCCAACCCCAACCCCAACCCCAACCCCAACCCCAACCCCAACCCCAACCCCAACCCCAACCCCAACCCCAACCCCAACCCCAACCCCAACCCCAACCCCAACCCCAACCCCAACCCCAACCCCAACCCCAACCCCAACCCCAACCCCAACCCCAACCCCAACCCCAACCCTTAAGGGCCATGGTCCATAGCTAGAGCAAAGCCTTTTAATCCTAAAGAGAGTCTTTTTCAATAGCCATATATATATAATATAGTGCTTTCTCAAAAGAACAGATTATCCTAAAATGCAATTTTAAAGGTTATGAATAGAAGAGGTTATTATTATTATTATTTGTTAAAATGGAATTGTTTAACCCACATGCTCAAACCCTGTTGAATATTGGCAAGCTGCTGCATCACAAAGAGTATCATCAGGCTCTTTATAAGGTCAACTGCTCACTCAATACCTTCGAAGAAATTGAGCCCCAGCATCTACGCACTTAGCTCTTACTTTAAGCCACTTCTCTTAGGGGGCTCATCTATTTCAAACTCTGCAAATATTAAGTGGCTTAACGTGACTTAACCTAAGCCCTGAATATGAGCCCAACTCATCAGTCTTCACTCAGGCGGAGATTTCACCTTTTCATTAAGACTGAAAGGATCGATTAAGCACTTTCCGATTACAGAATATTGGTGTCCATTTTTCCAGAAGAACTTTGCGACGAATAACTGCTAACTCATCTCGAATAATTGATGGATTAAGCTCCTCTGGCTAAACAGGACGAACTTCGGGCATAACTGCGGGACCTAAACACTTTAGGCGAAGATGAAGGCAGCTTCCAATTTTGCAAGTCAATATAAAAGGTCTCAGCAAAAAGCACCAAAAAACTAGTGGACTTTGGTGCCGATTAACTAGTTGAATTCTACAAGCACTAAAGATAGCTAGGGAAAGTTCCTCTTCCAGTTATAGTGAACTACTAATAGGTGGTCCGTGAGAATGAGCAATTATAGTAGTTATTAAAAGGAGTTGATGATAGCATGGACATCACCATCAAGTCGTTAAAGTGTTAGCCCAGTGTGACTCGCTCTATCCTTATCAACAAGCATTCAGTCAACACTCTGAAAAAGTCAGTCTTCAGTCTGCAGTGCTTTAACGTGTCCAAAATAAGAAACATCGATGGGAAAGTGGTGAAGGGAGAGAATATGTTCAAACCGAAAGAATAGCTTAAAAGTACTCGCATGGCAGATTACTCACCAAGTAGCAAGCCTCTTCGATCAGTTATGCGATCAGTCAGTTCATACTAAAGTAAGTATCAGTAGAACATTCCCAAAGGTAATTCAATCTGCAGAGTGCCAATGAATGTGGATGGAATGGCACGAGCCAAATCTCTAAGGATAGCCAAACACAATGACAGCTAAGAAGACTTTGAAAAAAAGTATCCACTCAAAGGAGTGATTCATCATGATGCTACAGTCCCTAAAACAAAATGAAGATAAGTCCCTACAAGACAACCAGAAGTATTCTCAAGTTGCCAGGCACAAAAAGCTGGACAAAGAAATCAGTTTCAATAAAAGAAAGATGATTCATTTATACCTTAGAATTGCAGATGATAAAATGTTATTAGGTCAGAGACGAGGATACTATTTAGAGACCACTTTGACAAACTAGTCGTATGAAATTCTCGAGTCCTTGTCTTTGTCAGCGTAATCTATCATCAGCTTTATCTCCTGATCGCTGTATTTCTCTCCTAAACTCACACACACCTCTTTAAAATCATCTGCTGTCATGTAGCCCTTCCCCGACTTATCGAAGTGTTTAAATAGAGTCTGGAAGCCACTTTCCCCCTTGTTGTCATCGCATATTCCAAAGATACTTAAGAACTGTGCGAAACTGATGCTTTCTGTCAGTCCTTCGGCCTTTATCATGGTCACGATTTTGCCAGCTTGTTCTTACAGCCCTAAAGCGATGATAGTGGTTTACAACTAATTAGCTGAGATGGAGCCTGAACCATCAGAATCAAAGACGTCAAAGCATTCTTTAAGCCTTTGAATATCGTCTAGTGCAAACCCCGGTTTGACGTATTGCTGCAATTCCTTAAGATTAAGAGTCTTTTTTATTCCTTACCCTTTTTCATTTAAAAAAGCAGATACGCCTGCCATATAAATTATTAAGTGGTTCATGTTGCATGCAAATGAAACATTTAGTCTTGGTCAGACTATGTGGCCTTGATAATGTGATCCCAAATTAACAACTTTGAACCCATACTATTGGAAGTTTTGTCTCTAGTTGATATAAATTTGAGCAGATTTGAAATGGACATCGACAAGTGCCTAGCTCAGCTGCAGGAAGTCAAATGCCTTTCTGAAAGGGACTTACAGATTATCTGTGAAAAGGTTAAGGAGCTGCTTCTTGAGGAGTCCAATGTCCAGCCTGTCAAAGCTCCTGTCACCATATGCGGGGACATCCATGGTCAGTTCTACGACTTCTTAGAATTGTTCAGAACAGGAGGTCAAATCCCTGAATCTAAGTACATATTCATAGGAGACTTCGTGGATCGTGGATACAATTCAGTGGAGACGTTTTAGTACATGATGTGTCTTAAAGTCAAATACCCCTACCCACATCACACTACTTCGAGGCAACCACTAGACAAGACAGATCACTCAGGCCTACGGGTTTTATGATGAAATCATCAGAAAATATGGGAATTCCAATCCTTGGAAATTCTGTACTGAAGTTTTTGATTATCTACCGATTGGTGCAATCGTTGATGGAAAGGTGTTCTGCATTCATGGTGGACTTTCACCTGACATCAAGACTATTGATCAAATTAGACTCATTGATCGAAAAGTCTAAGTTCCTCACTAAGGCCCTTTTTGTGACCTTATGTGGTCCGATCCTGACGATATAGAAGACTGGGGTATTAATGCCCGCGGAGCAGGATGGAACTTTGGTGGTAAAGTTACCAAGCAGTTCAACTAGCTAAATGGGCTGGAGCTAGTGGCAAGAGCACATCAACTGGCTCAACAGGGTTATCAATACTGGTTTAAGTAAGAATCCTTGGTGACAGTATGGTCCGTGCCAAACTATTGTTACAAGTGTGGGAATGACGCTGCCATCCTGTCTCTTGACGACAAGCTCTGTAGGTAGTTTAAAATATTCAAGACTGTTCCCTAATCGACAAATTCAATACACTATCGGCAAGTGATCCCATATTTCCTATGAAGGAATTCATCTAATGTTGTACATTGCTCTTAATTTATGCATTTTTCCTTCCACTCCTAGTTCGCTTTCCCTTCTGAATATCTTATCCCGAATTAAAGCGAACTCTCCCGGCTGCTATCTATCTTTAGACCTGTGGCTTCCCAACTCCTTGGCCAGTTCATAAATATCTGATATTTGTTAATGAATTTTGTTAGTAGTCAAGTTTAAGTTAATGTTTTTTGTGAATTGGAGATCAGTTTCTGAAAGATGGGAAGGGATGCTCTGATAGTGCTGTAGACAGCCGTTTATAGTTTCGAGTTAGAGCCCTGATGGAACTTTCCTGCCCACATTGGAATAGGCCTGGTGGAAGATAAGCTATAAGGATTGTAGAGTCTTTTGTTTTCCATCCATTTACTGCAGGATTAAACTTTATTCCTTAGATAGTGCATCTTCAGTTTAGCTTAATTTGTCAATTACCTCCTCCATTTTTTTTTTCAAGGTTTTGTACACTCGGTCGAACTCTTCACATATTCGCTACTTGGAGGATAGCAGATCTTTCTTTGAAGCTGCTATTTTAGATGAAAAAATAGATTGTGATTCTGAAAGCTTGTGCAGATTGCAGGATATTTAACGACCCATGTGCTATAAAGAAAGCTTAAGGTCGGACCTGACTAGCAGATAAGGCTTTAGAGGGATACCATGACTATGGTCTTCTCTTTAAGTAGTGAGTTGTGTACAGATTGTGCAATAGAATACTTAGCTCATATGTACTTATAATTCTAACGATAATATTTAGGATTACAAGTTAAACTTACAATTTATTTAATTATTAGTTTCATGAACCCTCTTTTGTTTGTTTCTGGATTATAAGTAAGTAGTAAACTTAGGGGCATTGGACCCCATACAATAAGGATAACAGTATTGTAACATACTGATTTGAGAGTTCAACAGTAAGATCCATGTGGGTTATCACAATTGGTAGATTTCTGTGCTTTGAGTGTTTTAGGAGTTCTTACTCAAGTCATTCAGTAAAGATGTCTCCATTGCGTTGGGAGTGATGATTGATTCACTATCCTATGGCTGGCATTGGACCAGGAGTTTAAACTGGTAGATGTAGTTAAGTTCCCTTGACATAAAAGGTGCTTTACTGATAAGCTAGTTCGTGCTTAATTAAGGTTATTCATGAACTTCTTTAACATGTCACTGAATTAATAGATTGAGGAGATGAGAGGTGTGAGTGGTTAATGACTAGAGAATAGGGAAGGCATGTTGGTAATGAGGATGTCTTTTGAAGATGAGGGATAATGAATTGTCCAAATGTAAATCAATTAAATATAATTTGCCTCTTCTCATCGTAATAGTTTTAATGGAAAACATGAAGAGACTAAAAGAGAGTACTAGATGGGTAGATTGAGAAGGGGATAAATATCTAGTGAGTAAGCCAAGAAGAAAACAGGTTTAGAAAGCCATATGCTATTGAGTAAGCCAAGAAGAAAACAGGTTTAGAAAGCCATGTTCTAAGTCCTAACTAGGCTAAGGAATTTGGCAGAAAACAGTTTACGGAGCAGAAGAATGCAGGCTACTGGATTTTGTATGAAATTATAAGATAGGCCAAAAAGGATGTTACCTACGATCACTTATGTCTTCAAACTAGAACAATTCATAGAGAAATAGATATAGTTGTATAATATGATTATCTTTCAGGAGGGTTGATGATTGAAAATTTTACCCTCTTGCATCATTTTCATTTTACTTATAAGGTTTTTGAAACGCATCTGCTTGCCGAACTATCGGACAGGGCTTTCCCCACTGCTCCTCCTTAACTTTATCTTATGGATTTGATTTCTTACTCTATAGAATTGATGGTTTTTGACTATTTCATTTTACAACCCCCCTTTTTATCCATCTATGGTTTTAAGCAATGTTTTAATAGGAGCAGGTGGCTGAAATTGTGATTGCATAGATGTGGTATCATTGTTCTCACTAGAATACTTTAAATCTACGTTGTTGTACTGATAGTAGTCATCTTCATACCTGAAGCTACATCCTTTTTATAATTCCATTGGGACAGCTTTCTGCTCCAAGTATTATGTCACAGCACGTTCTCGTAGCTAATGTTACTGCTTTAAGTATCTTGTGTTTGTCCTTTTGCGAACTATGTTTTACGATATTTAGGGTTATTTTTTTGTTAGACCCTATAAACTGATTCGGTAACTGATTGGCCTTAGAATGAACCCTCTTCTTTTCACCTTTGAAGAAAGCAAGGAACAATCATAATCAGTGGTAGTGTTAGGATCGCTGGGAGTCCAACCTAAATCGGCTTTCCTATCAGAACATGACCTTTTGCAGCTAGATGGATCTTTTTTGGAGCTGGGATTTTTCCTTATCCCGCCGCAGAACTTGTTCCCTAAAGATTTAGATACGATGAGCTATAATGGCGTCTTCCTCCTCCTTGATTTATTCCATCATGAACGATTACAATATTATGATGCATGAATAATTTAATTGTATGTTAGACAATTCACTTAATATTCATCTAATACGCTTGATAGAAATGAATTTATTATTCTTATTGAGGTAACGATGAAATTCACTCGGGCTGAGAGAATCGACCAAGAACCAGCTAATTACTTTCCTGATCCTACTCGTTATCAAAACAATCCCAATCAACCACAATCCCTAGCACAATCCATACCTAAGGATTAGCGCTTCAAGTCTCAAAGACAGGATAAACCTCCTCCAGGTTAGTACTATAAACCACAAAATTGGATCAAAAAACAACCCTTTAGGCTACAGCAATAAATTGAGCACAAAAGGCAGGAAGTAAATCGAGCAGTCCCTTCTATACCGGCACAGGGCCAGATGATGTTTTATGAATAGGCTTAAAATGGGCTATTAGCTATGCTAAAGGAGCAGCCATCAGGTTCACTAGGGCCAGGCCATTATGAAGTAAAATAACCTTTTTCTGAAAGAAGGGGACAGTATCAATCGTTCGCTAGATAACACATTTCAAAACGTCTTTAACAGAAACGTAATACTTTGCCAGAGACTACTCGAGGCCGTTCAGTGACTGGCTGTAACTAGAAAATAAAACCGATTCACCCTCCTCCAAGAACCAAATAACCAGCTTATCTAAATCTATCTTACATCATACAGAAATAAAAGTTGCATCGGAACAGATAAGTGCCTCCTCCAGGCGCATATTACAATCAGAAAGATCATTCATCATTCGTAATAAAGTAGAAATAAAGACAGTTTCAGTGCTTTGATTCTGGTCAGGAAAGGATACTCTTTGTAGGACTTGATAAGGAAAAGCCTGGCCCTGGATCTTATGAATATTACTCTACAGTTGATCATCATGGTGCTGTCATTGGAAAGGAAATCAAAAAAATGAGCTATACCTCCGACAGAAGGAAGGTTGTCCCTGGTCCAGGTTCCTACCAGCTGATTGATGGATTTTTTAGAGAAACCCTTACACAGGAGGGAAAAAAGCCAGCAGTATTCGGCAGTTCTGATCGTAGGTTTCATGAATAATATGATGTATGTCCAGGACCAGGTTCATACAACCTAGCTAGCAAGAGAAAGCGTAAGAACAAATTTGTCTAGGTTTTCAACTCCCAACCTTAAATCATTAGCGCTGTCTAAAACATTGACCTGAACATGGGTTAAAGCACAGAAATGGTTCACAGTGGCAAAAAATATGTGAAACATAAACAAGGGAATAATCATACTTTCTCAAAAGCTCCTCGGAAGACGATTGATGTGAAAGAAGGAGTGGCAGTAGGATCATACAACCTCAAGTGATGATAATAATTAGTATAAAAAGCATTAATGAACTGGTACTTAATGTAATGTAAGCATGACTTCATGATTCATTTTATCCTTTAGGCTTACAATACCAAATGGTCGTGTTCATGTAGTTGTTATGTGGAACAATTATTGCAGTGAAAATAGTCCCGATGTTAAATGTTGGCCATATTTGCATCACCTCTTCACTTAACAATCTCTCATCTACCTTAGCCTGTCCGATCCTCTCAATCCTAGTTTCTGCTGGTATCCTCCTATAATCATTTGGAGGGTCTGGGATATCACGATCATAGTTGGTCGCCACCAAGTACCATCTGTCCTCATTTAGTTGATAATATCCATGAGCTGCATGAATGTCTCTCTCTATCACAGCACCTTGATTATGCTACACTCCGCTGATGATGTAGTAAGTTGGAGATGCGATATGAGTGGTGTTTAACTGGCGAACTGCTCCTTCAAAAGTTGTTTATTTTTAAAGCACCTTGCGTATGAGCCATGGTGATGGCATCCCACCATTTACCAGAAGATTGTACAGGACATTGGGATAATCGTCTGATTTTCTGGTATCCTATGAAATACCAAAAGCTCCATGTCTGATTCCAGTTAGCACAAAAACACTTCCTACAAAGAAATTCCCTGAATAAACTATCTGCTCCTTTTCAAAGAAGTTTATTGTAACTACCAATTTAGACAGCATTCCGAACATCTAGAAGTCAATGTTTCTGCCATGTAGGATTTTACCAAACCCGTCTCTGATCAACACACCAGTGCAGGCCTTGAGAGTTGAGTATTCGTACATAAAATTGAGGAATAGAAGCTTTCCCCACCTAACATCTGAGACATCGGCTAGTGCTTTAATTTCATCGATGAAATCTCTGTATTCAAAGTAGTTGTCACCCCACCATTAAAGGGCCCAGAAAAAGACATCTGGTAGATGAAGGTAATCGAACCTTTTGAGGAAGTTGTCAAGTGCCTACCTGTGTTATTTGACGATGGGATCCCAAACCTCTTTTGCAGGAGTTCCAATGCTGAAGTTATACTGGGGAGGTGCCCATGGAGTGATAGGCGTGACATGAGGAATCATAGTGGATAAGGACATTTGAGCCGACAACAATATTCCTATCATTATATCAATTGATACAAAGTTTATTCTTTACTAAGTATGGCTTAGCTTTTGTTAATTAATGGATAATGGATTAATTTTGATGGTGTCATTTCCACTTTGCGAATTCTGGGAGTACAGGCCTTTCTTTGTATCGCTCACTCTCTTTGTACTTTTTCACGTTCTACAAAGCATTCACTCTTTCATACCAAGCATTCAGCTTTCCAAACTTTTTCAATGGACGCCCCTCAAACATTAGGTTTATCATATTTACACCGTCCATAATTACAAAGTCCACATAGGTCAGTCCTCCTGCAAGGAATTCACAATCTCCCAAAAAGGCTTCATATTTGGCTAAACGTTCATTGATATTTTCCTCAAGCTTGACCTTCTCACCCTCCCAGTCTCCAAACAAGGCCTTAAAGAGAGCACTGAAAGCATCTTGAAAAGCTCCTCTGATCGCAGTCATTTTGACTTTTTAGTCCTAATTTCGACCGAGTAAATCATCCCTTTTAGCCTTCATGCAGAGATAGATCAAGAGAGCTTAACTCTCAGAAATAATCCTATCTCCATCGACAATATGGGGAAGATTGGCAAAAGGATTCTTCTTGAGAAGTTAAGGTTTTGTCTTTTCCCATTCTTCCTTTTGGTAGCCCTTAAATTAGTACTAGAGTCCTAAATATTAGCAAATGAGCTTAACTCTTTCGCCTAGTCCTCTAAAGCCATCCCAGTATCCAATAATAAGTTTAGCCATATTATTTTTGTTTGCCACGTGTGCAATCAAAGTTATGACATATCTTTGATCTATCAAGTTAATTTAAATACAACCTGTCACAACTTAATCCTATAGAACTGCTCTGCTCTTCGTTTCTTCTCTTCATATCGGTTAAGCAACTACAAAGGAACTAAATCATCCACCTTTATTCGTTCCTGCCCATTTATTGGGTTGTGCTAATTGCTGCTCATGTGATCTATCCTGTCGCTCCGAGCCATGTGCTGGACTCGCACATTATCATCCAAAAACTTCAACTTTATCCCTTCTGAAGTCGGATCGTATTGGTGGTTGATCGGGTTGTAAGGAAGCATCAGTTTATTACTATATAACTTTTTCATGCCTTGTCTTGCTAGTTCACCCTTTATCTCGGGCAATTTGAACTGCTTGAAATAAGCTCTATCTTCGACTAGTTCACGCTCTGTCTTCAGCCTTTCCAGATTATTCCTTTTACTTTGTAAATCAACCCCGTGTTTGATTTGTTTAGTGAACTTTCTGATTTTTTCTTACTCAGCAAAGTTCCTCTTGAATCTGTCATGTTCTGATAAGTAGCCTACCATCTACATAGTACCATTGAGGGTACTGCTGCTTCACTCCTTCTCCAGTGATTAAGGATTTCAGTTGGCTGCTCTCATTTGTTTTACTCATCCTTGATTTATCTTGCTTAATAAAGAAAACAGATCGTTCGACAGTTGATGAATTTTATGTGGTGGTTTTAATATTGATAATGGGCAGGAAGATCAGAAGCAAATATTTGATAGGGTCAACCATTAAACCACTTCTCCGCTATGTAGTGGGTTGGTAGTTCACTGTTAACCCTCTTGACAAACAGGGATCGAGGCTAGCTGATCACTGGCACAGAAAGGCAATTGCACAAAATCCTAAAATCTGTGAGCTGACCTAGGAGATAAAGTACGAGATAAACGATACTATAAAATCGAGCTACATAGTGGTGAAGTTCATAAACGGGTGGAAGCATGGCATGTTCACACGGCACTCCAGAGACATCGATCTCTAGCAACAAATTTCAAATATCAGTCAAGTGATTGAATGTAATGATCTTACCAGATGAACGTGCTCTGCAGGACATCGATGATGACCCTTAAGATTAGTACACAGGAGTCTGAAACTCCAATAAATGAAATGGAATTATTATTATTTATAAATATAATGGAGCACAGGGAATGGGATTAGGATATAGAAAGACCTGTTCAGAAAATAACACGATAATAACTTGCAGCACTAAAGCAAGGGCTTGACAGTGGTGATCTTCCTTCCCCTCATCTATATGAGCAGAAGCAGAGTATAGTCCCTACGTACGATCATCTGCCTTCAAAGTTCAGCAGTTCAAGGCAGAGACTATTAACTCGCTCCCCAGAACACACTATGGCACAAGGGCACACGTAGTACCAGTCAAATTATAATCCCACTCTAAATAAATAACAGCCTGTTAGAAAACGTTACATGACTTTTAAAGAACCCAATTCTGATGCTGCTGGTGAACCAATTTAATTGGAGCATCCTCGGATTCCTAGGATGGAGCAGAAAAAAATCACTAGACTCTCACCTCGGTTTAAGTAATTTAGTGGTAGTGAATTAAATCCTAAGTTCAAATTTGTTGCAGAGTATGACAATCATCCGGCGGTAACAAATCAATTTGGATTTAAAAAGCCTTAACACACTGTGCAACACTTGCGACTTAGGGATTCGATGATCGACTTGGGAAGAAAAGCTCAGTTTGATGGTGTTTCATATGAAACAGCTTTTCAAACAGGACCGACTAACCGTTACTAACGTAGTCGTATTATGTCTTAAAAACTGATTCCTCGACTTCACAAGATAGCCAGCAACCCTTCAATGGATCCTTACAGCAGCCCTCCTTTCAATAACCCCTCTTCGACCAATGCGCTTTCCGAACCCCACCCATATCGTCGACAGAATAACAGGTTAACAATTTTCAGACAAGTAGATAGTTACTATAAAAGGCAATCTCCATAATACAAGAAGTTGGACAGAAAGGACACATTTTATGGAGATTATCCCATGAATGTCTACACAAGCAATCATTCTAATGGTAGATTATAGCATCAAAGACTATCAGTGTCTGGGAATACCTTTGATGAGTTCAGTCAGTCAATAATTCCGCATAGATTACAGCAAAGTCAGAAGTAAACTATACAAATGGGTAAAAATTGTCCTTACCACACATCTGATTATTTGATGAGGAAATATGGCGCCATAAACGAAAAAGCTACCTTTTCCAAGGTAGGTGGCCGAATCAGCAATGTCTCAAACATAGGACTTAATTCTCAGCCGTCATATGGTAAAACCGGTTTAAGCGGTTACACACAACAATACAGTAGGTATCGATACATCTGATATTTTCAATAAAATGTTAACAATTTGAATTTATTACTTTGATGATGCATTTTGAATCAATACCTTCTAAAGTAGTGGTCCACAGCAGCTTCATTGTGCATACGTCTGAAGGAGTTACGAAGCAGATTGTCTGTGTTGGCACGGTTATAGTCCAACCCTGAGTTGATGTTTGATCTTCGAACTGAATTTTCATATGACAAATCTTGGCCCCAGTTTTGTATTCTGTTGGGTGTATCATTGCCCCAATTGTCCACATAATTCGAGTAGTATCCTGGAGTAGCTGGGAGGTCTCTCTGTCCAGGGAAATGAGTCCACCCTCCAACTCCTGAGCCAGGATATCCACCATATCCACCATTTCCGCCATATCCACCATATCCACTATACCCACCATACCCATAGCCATCATACCCACCGTAGTATCCTCCGTAGGCAGGACGGCTATACCCGAGACCACGGCCATACCCATATCCTCCGTATCCACCCCAATATGACATTTTATTTATAATGGCAATCCAAAAAGAACAAATAGCAAGGATATTGGTTGGACTGAAAGTCAGAAATCAATTTTTCTTCTTCTTCTTGTGCTTTTCTATGGCTGCGTTTGAGTCCAATGGATTCATCTCAGAGTGTTGCTTGTACTACATCGAGAATTATCCCTCTCCTGATGTCAGCCCCCTAAGCTACATGGCATACCCGAACATCTCTCTTAGAGGCACGTCAGCTGTCATGCTAACCATATCACCTTTCGACTCTGTATTCGTCATTGCTCCATTCCGCTTATTGATTCCCGCCATGACTGAACTGTACAAATTCTTATTCACAGCGACTTAAAGAGACATTATCGGTTATAGGAGAGTTGGCATGGCGTTGAGCATGGCTTGTTGAAAAGAATATCTGGTGGCAATGGCAAAAGCATTGGAAGAAGAGTCAACGATATGGGTGACTCCATCTTCAAGCACATACCTGTAGTTAATAACTGGGTAGCCAGTCAAAGGCCCTTTCTAGCAGGCCTCATAAAAAGCCTTTTCAACAGCCGAAATATATTCAGGTGGTACAGAGGTGCCTGATATCTTTGAGATGAATTAATTACTAAAATTACTTTACTCTATAGGACTAATTGGTTAGACATATCCTATCACTCGAGCGAATTGGCCTGCTCCACCTGACTGCTTCTTGTGCAGGTAATCGAATTTTGTCTTCTTTTTTATCGTCTCCCGCAGGTTTACGGTAGGCTGCCCCATGATTAAAGCCACATTGAATTCACGCTTCATTCGCTCTGCGTAAATCTGAAGATGGAGCTATCCCATTCCACTGAGGATAATTTCTTAGGATTCTTTGTCGACATTCATTCGAAAGGTCGGATCCTCTCTCTGAAATTTCGAAATGGCCTTTTGGAATCTTTCTCCGGATTAGTTGCTTGGCTTGGCTGACAATGACATGACAGGATCTGGAACGAACATGGAGCTACATCTAATGTTTTAATTCCCTTCTACAAGAGTGTCACCAGTAGCACACTCCACCCCGAAGATGGCAAAGATATCACCAGCATGAACTGCCTGTATTTCTTCCATGTTGCTGGCATGCATTTTGAGCATCCTACTGATTTTGATTTTCTTATTGACCTTGGTATTAATTAGTATTGCTCCTTTGCTCAGTGATCCTTCATAGACGCGGATGTAAGTAAGTTGACCAAACCTGTTCTCTTCCAGCTTGAATACATAGCCTACGAATTTCTTTTTGGAGTCGTATGTGAATTTGAATTAATCCTATTTCTTTGTAGCCATGTTGATTTTGTAGCCTAAGTTCGTCACTTCTGTTGGGTTGGGCAGGTATTTTATTGCGGCATCAAGGACTAATTGGACTCCTTTGTTTTTGTAGGCTGATCCCATCATCACAGGATAGAATTCCCTTTCCACTACGAGTCTTTTTATAACTGAATCAAAGACTTCAATAGGTGGTTCAGTTTCCTCCAAGAAATGAGTCTCTATTTGCTTATCCTTCTATGCCAAGACTTCAATCAACTCCATTCTGCACTTTTTGGCTTTTTCCTTCATATTTTCAGGGATGTCTTTTTCAGTTACTCTCTACCCATTGCTCCCTTCAAAATAAAAAGCCTTCATCTGCAGCACATCTATTAGGCCTTTTAGATTGTCCTCTATTCCTATAGGAATCTGAATGGCACTGCAGCACAGTCCTAACTTTTATCGCAAGGCTTTTATGCAAAAGTCAGGGCTTGCTCCCATTCTATCCAGCTTATTGATGAAAATGATACGGGGAACGTTGTATCGATTCATTTGCTTGTTTACAGTCAAGGTTTGTGGCTGCACCCCTCCTACTCCACAAATTAGCAGTATCGCTCCATCCAACACTTTTAATGCTCTTTCAACTTCAATTGTGAAATCGACATGACCAGGAGTGTCTATGAGATTGAAATAGTGATCTTTCCATTGCAGATGAGTAGCTGCACTCTGAATGGTGATACCTTTTTCACGTTAAAGTTCCATGAAATCCATGGTTGCCCCAACAGAGTCACTGCCCTTGACCTAATGTATGGAGTTGATTTTGCCAGCATAGAACAGCACCCTCTAACTAAAAGTAGTCTTCCCTGAGTCGATATGAGCTGAAACTCCTATGTTTCTGATCTTATCAAGGGCAATCCCTTTAGATATGCACTGTGTCAGTCCTCCAAATCTTTTAACAAGACCAAGCATAAAATTAACTAATTGTTGTTAGGTAGGCATGATCCATAAATAAAGGCTTCATTTGTAGGTGGGGAAGGCACCAGTCAGCTTCATTGCCTCTGCGGATTCTTATTTCCATCGAGCTGTTACAGTGCGCATTTGAGTGTAGAATCGCATGCCAGCCTTTCCATAAAAGTTCAAATCGCCTGCAAAAGAACGTTTATTGCCAGTGAATGAGAGCATTGGCAAAGGAACAGGAATCGGCACATTTATTCCAAGCTGTCCTGCCTCACATTCGTATTGGAATTTCCTGGCCATAGAGCCACTTCTTGTAAATATGGCTGCTCCATTTCCCCAGGGATTGTTGTTGATGGTCTCAATGGCTTCTTCAAGTGAATTCGCACGCATTACACATAGGGCAGGACCAAATATCTCTTCTTTGTAACATGTCATGCTGGGTGTTACCTGGTCAATGACTGTAGCACCAATGAAATTGCCTTTGGGATATTTAGGATGAGTAAATGATCTGCCGTCTAGTATCAATTTAGCTCCTTACTTTTAACACCCGTTAAGGATTTCCATTATGCGGTCCTTCGACTCTTTGTAAGAGATGGGTCCTAAATCGATGCCCTCTTAGAAACCAGACCCAACCTTAAACTTTTTAGCTCTTTCGCATAATTCGGGAATCCATGATTGGCTATCTCCCACAAAAATCACTAACGGCAATGCCATGCATCTCTGCCCTGAGGCCCCGAACGCAGCACCTGCCAGGGCATTGAGAGTGTCCTCCTTGTCAGCATCTGGCATAACAATACCATGGTTTTTAGCACCCATATTGCTTTGTACTCGCTTACCGTACTTAGCCCCTTCAGCATAGATATACTATCCTGCTCTATTTCCTCCTACAAAACTTATAGCCTTGATGTCTGGGTGCTAGCATACCATTTTCACTGAGTCAAAGCTACCTTGCACTACATTGACTACTCCAGGGGGTAATTTGATTTCATCCAACAAGCTACAGATAAACTCGGTTGAGAGAGGAACCCGTTCGGAAGGTTTTAGTATCATTGTATTTCCACAGGTGATTGAGAAGGGAAACATCCACATAGGGATCATGGCTGGAAAATTGAAAGGAGTTATTCCTGCAGTCACCCCCAATGGAGATCTCAAGCTGTAAGATTCAATGCCTCGGGAAATGTTTTCAACCATTTCTCCTATCATGATATGAGAGATTCCACAAGCGTGTTCGACTACCTCAAGTCCTCTTAGGACTTATCCTGCTGCGTCGGGAACAGTCTTTCCGTGTTATTTGGTCACTATTTAAGCCAACTTTTTTGAGTTCTTTCGGATCAAGTCTTGGAGCTGCAACATATATCTTTGTCTGGTGAGAATGGGAGTTTTGGACCAGCTTTTGAAGGCCTCTTTGGAGTTAGCTACTGCCTGATTGAATTCCTCTTGAGTTGATTGAGGCACTTTAGCAAGGACATCCTGAGTAAGAGGACATTTAACTTCCATAGGGGTTGGCCCCTTAGACTATACATACTTTCCTGCAATATAATTCTTGAGAGTATGGGCATTCCTCCGAGCACCTAAAAGCATAAAGTATCCAAATATTAAACAAAAAGGTTAAAATAAATATTGCCCCGTTGAAAGTTAATATTGATTACTGGCTAGCCTGCTTTTGTGCTTTTGGAGTCCCTGATGAATGCCTCTTCTAGAGAGTGAGAACAACTTCCTCCTGGCTATACGTCCAAGATAGTGCAGCCAAACTGTCCTGCTCATATGATCTGGCCTAGTGGAATGGAAACATACATATAAATAATTGATGTGTGACTCAAAATTGATTCTCTCTTTGGCATTTTAAACAATTCTCTACCTGTATTATGATCCTATCAGTTGTTGCTGGTCGATTAGCAAAAGGAGAAAGTATAAAATTCTTTACCTCAGCATCATCCACTCCTAATTTACTGCATTATTTTATCTACCTGCTAGTGCTTGTGTACATACCAGTTGTAAAGGTCACTTTCAATTTATCTTCTTAAAAGGATTTTTCTTTATAAGGTATTTTTAATGGTCCACCAGTTTGTAACAGACTAGGAACCTTGACAGCGATCTTGTTATCCAGCTAGCAGATTCTAATTTGCAGGTCATTGACAAAGGCTGGAGCTAGGCCAACCCCCTCCAGCACAACAACAGCATTTTTAATTTCATCTTCTATCATGGCCAATTCCACTCCAGTCAGCTATTTATCTTCCTTATACTCTTCAAGGCTCTTCTCGTAATATTAGAACAATACAGTAATCATGTTCTTGCCTGGTTATTTTTATTAGGCGATGCTTTTATACTTGGGTTTGAGTATTGAAGTAGTTGGGATCAAGGTTAGTACTTGTAGCTTGGCTAGCCACAGCTTTAGTTCTCTATTGGAAAGTCCAGTCCTCACTACCTAAAAGACATGCCTATTATCGATCTTCAAATGTCTGCCGCTCAATGAACTCCTCACCACATTCTTCTCATCCCGAGAAGAAGTCAGCTAAGCAAAAGAAGGCACTGATTATTAACCTCCCATTGTCTTTTCAATGATTAAGTTATCAAAATTGGAGCAATAAGATCTCCATATTTATTCATTCATTTTCAGTTCAGAATGCCCTTGAAATCTATCCGGCACTCTTATGACTCTTCATCGACGAGGGGAATGATACCATCTGTGGGGTGTGATGTGCCAGACACCACTCGATATAGTGCACTCATGAATGACTGCATTTCTCTTGAACCAGCCCAGCAAACTCGAGCCCTGTCATTTTCAGTGTCCAAACAGAAATAATCCCGAATAGAATATCGTGTCGCTCAAACTGATAAATATATTGATAACCAGATAGCTGCTAACACTTTTGTGAAATCTCGACTCACCAATTATTACAAGGAGATTCAATAAAAAAGACCTTAGTGGCTACTTAAGACAGAATCAGCTTTGGATGATGAGCATAAGGAGTCAAGGACTAAAATAGTGCTGCCTTGCTTGAGAACGAGATTGTTTAGCAACTTCACCAGCAACCAAAGAGAAAGATTTCAGGACAATAAAAGAGAAAAGTCCAGGGATTCAGATTATTACAGAGACAGATACAAGCCAAGGGATAGCTATAGAGAGTAATAATACAGTGGAGTCACTGTTAATTCCTACAAAAAAAAAACACACAAATATCAGATTCAGCCTATTAACCTGCGCAAAGCAGAGCTCTAATTAACAGTCAATCAAATTACTGAGAAGGTGTAAACCAAACTTAATAGATTGAACCGAGAGATGAAGGTTAAAGTCAAGTATGGTAAAGTAAGAATCTCCACGTTCTAGTCAGATTCCAGTCTCTTCTACCTGCCAGTAGCCAATCGATACTGATTTACTATTCAAAATATATAGCTTTATTCACAACTCAAAGTTTTATTTTTATTTAGAGCAACTTTTTATTGAGAATATCGACTGGTGTCCTTTTCATTAAACTGCGGGAATCTTCAATCATCTTTCTTGAGAGTTAGCGAGGGAGGAATTGAGCTGCGGTGTATGCTTTTAGCATGTAACGTGATGCTGCTAGACAACAGTCATTATCGACTGGGTTTAGCCAATGTTTAGCAAATATAAAAGGAGAAGCTCCTTCAGCAAGTAATTGTGCAACAATTTCAGTTCTTTTATACAAAATGGCTACACACAGGACTGTTTATCCTTGTTTATTTTAAATTTAAAGATTGGGCTTGTACTTGAGCATGATATATAGTAGTTATATTGTACCCTTGATACAGACCCAATGCAGACCTGTATTGCCATCAAAATCATAGTCGGATATTAATTCTGGGTTCCTTGTCAGGATATTTTCTACAGCTAAAATTTTATCCTATTTTAATGCGCTAAATAAAATTTACTCTTCTCAAATGCCATTGCTCGGATAGGAATTAGAGGTTTTCTTTCCCTTATCTCTCTAAGCTGCAGAAAAATCTTACTTATGTGCTTGAACCTTTATATGATTTGCTTGCAAATAAAAGGTAACCTGCTTTTTTTGTGCTTCCGCGCATATGATAACTAGTTACTTTATAGTTTTTTCACAGTTAGTATTCTACTTTCTTTCACTGTTCTGTGCAGTTTCAAAGGGACAAGTAAAACTTTTTTCTATTTCTTCTTCTTGTTGGCTTTTAGGTTGGACAAAAATTTATCAGGTGACATTGCATCAGGTTTGAAAAAGTGAAAGAGAGTTCCATGAGATGTCTTTCTTGCCTTATGTCGTTCTTTTTCCTAATCATGCTTGACAGCTTCTTTCTCAAACAAAGTCTTAAGGAAGTGATCAAATTGGTTGTTGTCTTCCTCCATACAATACTAAATATAATATAACACTTTTTCATTGTAGCATAGAGAATAACTGAGTGATTGACTAATCAGCTTTCATATAGAATACACAAAGCCTCCCCCTAAACACCCTTAATTAACAAAACATCTAAAATAAAACTCAATCATTCTTAGTCAAACCCCTATCTTTTAATATTATGACACTTTGATGCAGTGATAATTCAATTCTTATGTAAAAATAAAGTACAATTTCAAGGGCTGACAAATCAGTCAGATTCAAGACTGTACTGCTTGGCGATCCGAGTGTAGGCAAATCCTCTCTTATCACTCGCTTCGTCAAAGATTTCTTTGATCCTTCCCATCATGTCTTGTTGCTTACCAGCCTACTGTCGGGATCGATTTCATGTCAAAATCAATTACTGTTGACAATGTACCTGTCCGCATGCAGCTTTGGGACACAGCAGGGCATGAACGTTTTCGAAGTATGCTGAACAGCTACCTTAAGGATAGTAATGCTGTTTTGCTTATGTTCGATTTAGGCAACTAATAGACTATCAAAAGTCTTGAATCCTGGCATGATTTTATTTTGGAGAATGTGGATCCAATAATCCTGCTGGTGGGCAACAAGATGGATGAAGAACCTGAATAAGTGATTCTAACTGATGAAAAGGCTTAGTTGTTAAAGGATAAATTCAAGACTGAAATATACAAAGTATCAGCTAAGACTGGTGAAAATGTGAACTCTGTGTTTGAACATCTCTGCAGAATATTCATTTCAAAAAAGGAATTATTCACTCTCCACAGAAATAATAAATTATCATTTCTCCACAGAAATAACAAACTCATTAGGAAGTGCATGCAGATCCTATTAGAAAAAAAACCATAGCAGCGTAATAGCCCAAAAAGTAGGTAGGAATCAAACTGGAGCCAATACGAAGCACATCTCCAAGGAAGGTCACTCAGGTTCGTTAAAAATGCTGCAGTTGATTATTAAATAAAAAATAAAACAATATTCATGAAAAGTGCAAAGCAGAAATCCATGCTACTATAAAAGTACCCCACCCCACAAGCCATGGTTGTAGCTTCTATAGGTTCTACCGAGTTATTCATTCCTCTCAATCGATCAGGTCACACAATTGAAGAACTATTATCGATTTTCATTAAAAAACTGGGCAAAAAGGCTCGTTCTTTTTCAAGCAAAGCTAAATCTTGGCACAGCGCAGATGGTGATTTCTTGGTGGATATGTTTGTGCAAAGAGCTAAAAGGTTTGACTAGATAGAAGGATGTTTAGTGTACCTTGAGCCAATAGTACTACATCCAAAGAGCAAACGCATATCTCTGCAGGATTTTTAGATCCTTAGTTTTTTGGGGTAAGGAGGGTTCAGTAAAGTGCTGCTTGCTAGAGCAATTTGGAACAATGAATTTATGGCAATGAAGGTAATTGAAAAGGATCGCATCATTAAGTAGGGGAAATAAGAAATTATAGAGAATGAGAGATACGTGATGAGCACGATAAAAAGTCCATTCATCACCAAACTCATCTGCTGCTTTGAAACCAGAAATTATTTCGTCCTCCTCTCGGAGTACTGTCCTGGAGGTGAGCTGTTCTATTGGCTGAAGACAAACGGGCAAGTTTCTGAAGCCGCGGCTAGATTCTACTGCATGGAGACATTGCTAGGCCTGTCTGCTCTTCACTAAAAGGGGATACTTTATCGCGATCTGAAACCTTAGAATATTCTTATGACTGAAGATGGACATCTCAAGATAACTGATTTTGGATTGACCAAGATTAATTTCAACTAAGAAAAGACTTTTTCTGTGCTTGGAAGTATTGAATACATGGCACCTGAAATGATAAAGGAAGAGGGGCATGATTACCTGCTGGATTATTATTGTTTGGGAGTGTTGGTCCACTAGCTTGTTGTAGGACTACCACCATTCTATTCAGAGGACAAACAAACTATCAAAAATAACATCAAGTACACTCCATTCTAAGTAGAAGGAGTCTCTGCAGAACTTAGCTCATTTTTAAAAAGGGTTACTTTAAAAAGATCCTAAACACAGATTGGGATCATGGAGAGGGTTGTAAGATGTCTTGAACCACCCTTTTCTTGAAGGATTAGATCCTGAGCAATTTATGAAGCAACAAGTGTTGGCCCCAGCTTGTCCACGTTTGCTTCAAATGAATGTTGATTCAAGAGAGATCCACTAACACAGTTTTCGGCAGTGGCTGTAGACTCTACTAAGTGATATATAAAACAAATCATTCAAATAGCTTTACCCTCAATTTTATTATGAGGATGTTGAATATCTAAACCCTACTAGCAAAAAAGCTAAAAAGAAGAAATTCAAGAGATGAAAATGATGAAAATGATGAATTAAAGATAAATAAATGAAGAAGACTTGTAACAAAAAGGATTTTATTAAAAGATGATTCTTTATGAAGAGTTATGAAACAAATGCATAGGCTTTACTCAATTTATATACATCAATTCAATATCAAAGTCTAACAAATACAGACATTTGTCAATAAAATATTGCTTATCATTTTTATTATATATGGAAATGCGTGTTCATGGTAGATACGTGTATGGTCCTCCTTCTACCAGACTGCACTATGAAAATGGACATATGCAGGACCTCAGGAATTAACCTAGGGAACTACCTGCTTAAAGCTCATCCTTGCCTAAAACATACTGCTAGCCCTCCGTCCCTCGATATATCCACAAATTGCTTGAAAAACAGGCTAAACTCACTAACTTTCACAAGCTGAAAGATTTCTGCCAACAAGTAATCTAAGAAGTCATCGTAATAAAAGAAAAACCTGGTGACTATCAAATACAGCCCAAGTATAGGAACCTCAAGGAGTAGATTGCTCACTGGCAGAATCTAGGTCGGTTTGTTAAGCAAGAGGAGATTTTAGCCTAACTATAAAAGCAGTACAGCGAGGAGCTTGAAAATATCCCTAATCGTTACCAACGCAAAGTGGTGTTATAAAGGAATT
>NW_028292280.1:0-61602 GCF_963383615.2 Lipophrys pholis
CCCAACCCCAACCCCAACCCCAACCCCAACCCCAACCCCAACCCCAACCCCAACCCCAACCCCAACCCCAACCCCAACCCCAACCCCAACCCCAACCCCAACCCCAACCCCAACCCCAACCCCAACCCCAACCCCAACCCCAACCCCAACCCCAACCCCAACCCCAACCCCAACCCCAACCCCAACCCCAACCCCAACCCCTGTTTGGAGAGAAGCCTGTACTTTTCACTTCATACTAAAAATAATCATGAATAATAAAAATAAATCAAAGATGAGGCTTATCTAATCGCCTTAGGTAATAACAGCACAAAAACCAGACAATTGGCTACTGCTCAAATTCATCAACTTCATCTCTTCATTCGAGCTGACCAGGACAAGACACACTTCCATGTGCTAGAATGAGTATGAGTATATTTAATCTTCAGCAGAAATCATCGAAAAGCCGTTGCTGCTCGGGAGGGATGCACTCTGCATGGTTGCGAGGGGTTTATGGCACTGCCTCGAAACAGCTCGAGTCTATCATGCTGCGCAGTGGAGGCATCCACGGAGCAGGGATATCTCGCTTCTGCACCAAGGTCCAATCAACCCCCTTGAACCACTTATGTTCCTTGATGGAGGTCCCATTGTCGTCATGGCCTAAACGAAAGCGTATTTCCGGGTTGAGTAGTTTCCTGATGAGGTCCTTTCCCCTGGGCTTGATGAAGGTAGGGAATTCGATGATGCCCTTCAAGATCTTTTGGTAGATGCCGAGTGGCTTCAGGTCGTAGAATGGTGGGTGGCCGGTCAGCAACTAATAGACTAGCACTCCAAATGCCCACCAGTCTGCACTCTTCCCGTAGCCTTCTCGCGAACCATGGATGATCTCAGGAGCTAGGTATTCAGGGGTGCCGCAAAGAGTGTAGGTCTTTTCTCGATCCCTCAGCTTCTTAGCAAACCCGAAGTCAGCTATCTTGATGTGGCCGTCCTTGTCAATGAGCAGGTTTTCAGGCTTGAGGTCACGGTAGACCACACTCTGCTCATGCATGTGGGAGAGGGCCAGCAGGATCTCTGTGGAGTAGAACAGAGAGATGTCGTTGCTGAACCTGCCGTCCTTCCGAAGGCGGTTGAACAGTTCGCCTCCTGAACAGAACTCAAAGACCATGTAGACATAGAGTTCGTCTTGAAAGGCAGACCTGAGGGAGTAGATGAAGGGGTGCTGGAGTTCAGAGAGTATTCTCCGTTAGAGCTTGATGTGCTCGACCTGCTTGAGCTGGATGACCAGCGACTTAGGGATGACTTTGATGGCGAGGGGTTCAAGCTCTCCCTTGAGTTTGGCCAGCTTGACCCTGCCGAAGGTGCCTGCTCCCAGGGTTTTGATAATTTCAAATTGGTTGTAAGACAGCCCCTTTAAAAGCGATTTGCCGGGTCGCTGCTTGGTGGAGCCGAGGCTGCGGATTCGTTAACGATCCGTGAGCCCGTTCTGGTTGGATTTCACCTCGTTGAACTTGGTTGGAGGGCTGACCCCAACCCCAACCCCAACCCCAACCCCAACCCAACCCCAACCCCAACCCTTTAGCTTATCCCTCTGAAGCCGTTCCAGCTTGGCCAGCAGCTGTTAATAATGCGGCTGATTCATTATAAAAAAGAGTGAATGAGCAACCTCCCCATCCTACTCAAGCAAGGCCACCGATACGAAGGCGAGGTCGACTAGTAGGGAAGGTTCGAGGGACAGGGTGGCTACCACTTTGCAGAGGGAGGGGTCATGGAAGGCAGGTTTTCACAGGGCATGTTCAAGAGCGGTAGGGTCTGTGATAGGAAGAATGGGGTGGTCATTGAATGCACCCAGTTTGTAGCCAACAAGGCAGCTGGAGCTGGCAGCATCCTGTACGAGGATGGCAGTTACTACAAGGGTGAAATCTGTGATAACCTGAGGCAGGGGCCTGGCTAGCTGACCCTTGCTGATGGGGCTGTTTATCAAGGCATTTTTAAGGCTGATAGGCTGGAGGGAAGAGGCAAGTTCCGCAAAGGAGATCTTTTCTACGAGGGACTCTTCGAAGAGGGAGTCTTTCAGGGCAGGGGCAGACTGGTCAGTCCAGAGTTTTAGTACGAGGGGCAGTTTCTGCAAGGCGGGTTTGAAGGAGAAGGCACAATTACGTACAAAAGTCCAGGCAGCAATGCAGCCAAGTACGAGGGAGGGTTCGCAGGATGGCTGCGAGAGGGGCATGGCACAACTGTGTACAGAGATGGATCAGTCTATACAGGACAGTACAAGCAGGACATGCGGGAAGGCCAAGGCACTCTGCAGATGGCAAGTCGCTAGCAATACTCAGGTCAGTTTGCAGAGGACTAGTTCGATGGAGAAGGAACGTACCTGTGTGAAGATGGGGTGAAGATTGAAGGGATGTTTAGGAAGGGCAGGCTGGATGGTGAGTGCAGAATGGGGCTGGCTAATGGGGTGGTGCTGACTGCCAGGTATAGGAAGGGACAGAAGGATGGGCCTGCTCGACTAGAAGGAGTCAGTGAGAGAGGCAGGTTCTGGTGGAGAGGGATGTTCGGCCACGATTAGCTAGAAGGCAATGGCCATTTCAGCCAAAGACTATGATAATTTACCATGGAGTTCGAGTATCTGATGCTGTTCTTGAACGAGCCTGCTGTGAGGGCTACAGTGCTGGGCAGTCCCGAGCTGGATATGCAGGACTTGATGCCCCTGCTTGACAAGCTGTGCGCAGGATAGCAGAGGCCAGTCAGGCCTACTTTCCATGCTGCAACTGAGGCTGCTGTCAAGAAGTAGGCATAGATGGTCTGTCAGCTCGAAGATAGGCTGCTTGATGATTACAAACGAGTGTACTAGCACTCACTGCTATTCAAAGACTTCAAAAACGTCAGTATCCGGTAGAACTACGAACTGCAGCACAGCATCGAGCAGTTTGAAGAAGAGCTGCAGCAAGCCAGGCTGAAGGTCGACTAGCTGGATGCAGAACTGGACTAGTTCGAAGGTATGCTGAGCGGATCGAGGATCGTCAACAGCCTGGAGTTGGAGCGACAATACCTGGAGAAGGAGATTGAGCAGTCTAAGAAGAGACAGACAAGTCAGTTGATGATGGGAAATAAAGTCAGTCCCTGGTCAGTTCAAGTATGTGCTTTTTGGCCCGGACGCTTTGGAGGAGCAGGTACTCAGCCTCCTCCTGTATGGCTCCATTGTCATCACTCTTCAGCAGCTCCACCTTGTCCTCCACTCGCACATCCAGTCGACTGGCCTCCATCCTAAAGAAGTCGATCTTCTCAGCCTCACTTTTCCCAGTCTTCTTGGCCTCGCTGTCAAGCTGTCTGAGGCGCATTTCAGTGAGGGTGTTGTGGTCCATGCGCTGCAGGTAGTTGGGGTATGGCTTTGTTTCAGTCTGGTCGTGGATGTTGATCCGGTCTTTGTCGGCTAGTTGTTTGGCGATGTTGAGGTATCGCTGTCCTTGCTCACGGGTCTAGAGGGTGCTTGGAGCCTTCTTCTTCTGGATGTGCTGCTGGCTTTTGGTCTCCTCTCGGCTGGTCTGCAGGACCTTCACCTTCCTCTTGTCCAGCCTTCTTATGAACTCACGCTGCCGTTCCTTCACATCCTCCATCTCCCTGCGCTTCTCCTAGCTCTACTCTCTAGCCCTCCTGTCCTCTTCCAGAACCCTTTTCTGCCAGAGGGTGCCAGCTGGCGGCTTGTAGTGTCCTCCGTCGTTCCGGGGATGGCTTCTTGCGCACTGGTGCTACTTCCTGAATTGCTAGTAGTTGCGCTCGTGGAGCAGGATGTCCTCGATGCTGAAGTTCTTGTGCCGCTCTTTCCGATCGTCCAGCTTCTTCCTGCGGACCTGCAGTTCGGGAAGGATGATGTTCTAAAGGTACTGGTCGACGATCTGTTAATGTCTAGTTGGTCTGGTGACTAAGTGCCTGATCTTGCGATTGGCCTCAACCAACTCAGCCTTCCTCTTAGATTCCCGGTCCCTAATCCTCTTTAGTCCCTGCTCAGCGTGATGCCGCTTGTCCTCCCTCTACTTCTTGTCATGCTGCTGATCCTCCTCCTTCCTCCGTTACTCCATCTCAGTCATATCCCGCAGCTGCTGCTCGAGTCGCATGGCTGCTCTCTTCTAGCGCAAGGCACGAACCTTCTGTAGCTGCTTGATATCGAGTGCGTGTTAGGAGTGGCGTTATGAGAAGGAGGCGTGGATGGTGGGCTAGTGGGACATGGGTAGATTGTTAGTGTGGATCAGATGCTGGACTCGGTGTTCAGCCCGTGCGAGCATCCCTACAACATCCTGCAGCTGGCAGTGGGGTGCTAGGAGGCAGGTCAAGTATTCCTGCTAGTCCTGAGCAGCAGCCTACATCAATAAAGCGATCAAATGAAATGGACTTCAGAAGAGCCAGCCAGCAGGAGAACACCTTCGCAGCTGCCTGATGTAGTCAAAGCGCCTGCTTGGGCTGTGACACCTGCTTCTATAAGGGCTTATGTAGCATCTCTCCATCACGCTTGGACTTCCTGATCTGACCATCTCAAGCCTCGTCCATTGCTGAGGGGCTGGCTTTCGGCAGAGCTGCTTCAGCTTGTCGAAATACTTCCTTTGCAGGGTGACATCCTTAGCAGCCTTCCTTTTGAGGCAGAGAGCGAGGATACTGTGAAGCAGTCTGTCTTTGTGCTGGCTGGTTGGCTGGGTGCAGATGGCCAGTAGTTTGCGGAGGGTGTTTTTGACCTGCAGTTGGCGCACCTGAGTCTGCTTGTGAGTATGCTTTCGGACAGTGTGGAGTCGTGATTCAAGCTGTGAAAAGAAGGAGTTCTTGATTTTGAGTGCCTTCTTGACAGCTACCCTCTAGACCTTCTCCTCCTGAATGCGTGCAAAGGCGATGTCCATGAGCTCGTTATTCTTGGCCATCTGCTCGTGGAAGAAGATCTCCTTGGACTTCTCCCTGAGCTCGATGTACTAGACCAACTGGTGATACAAGCACCTCGTTGAGCTCAGCTATCCTCGCCTCATAGCTCTCGGCTGAAATGAACTGCTGGCTGACGTGCTGTTGCTGCTGGTCGTCGATCTACACCACCTGCTCTTCCTCTTCGCCCTCCATCCTGATTTAAATAATGCAGGAGGAGTGGTAGGAGTACGACTCTGGCAGGGAAGGTGCTACCAAGCTGAGGAGGGTGTACAAGCTGGGCTATAGAGAGGGGCTGATTATGAAGGTTTAGCAGCTTTAAGAGCAGCAGAGAAAGTAGGGCTTTCGTGCTGGAATCAGCTAGACCTTCTAGCAGGGCATGGCAAGGGCATTCCAAGCCTACCCATGAACATCTCTATCATCTAAATCGATGGACATTCTGTAACACTTCGAGCAAGCCGTCTTTGTCCTGGAGCAGTCCGGCCATCCTGCACTCGGCATCCAGAACAGCCAGCTAGCCAGCCTTCACGCTGCTAAGCTTGTCATTCGCCAGCAGACTGTCTAGGCCAAGGATGCCCACCAGAAGCTCAAACTCCTGCAAGGGTAGCTCCATCACATGGAAAGGTTCTTGCTTGAGTACGAGCAGGACACACTGGCCGAAAGAACCAGACTGTGCCATTAGCTGTAGACCCTGGCTCAAGAAAAGTAACTTTTAGGGAGTCGGGTCCAACAGCTGGTGAAGGACAACCAGTAGCTTGAAAGGCAGGTCCAGACTGCCTTTGTCCACCATCAGATCACCACCATTCCTAAGGAACTGGCTGAGGCTTCTTTTCATGATCACAGTCAACTCTCGGACGAGTCCATAGGCTTCAACCAACGGACAGCTGAGCCATTGCAGCTGCAGCTCAGACAGCTGCTTGGTCGGGTTAGTAACCTTGAGCTGCAGCTGAGGAGTGAGAAGTAGCAGCATGCTTAGCAGCGTGACAAGTGCAGACATCTGGAGGTGCTGTATGGTGACCTTGACCGTTCGCACAAGAAGGTGAAGAGTGCTTTAGAAGAGATGAAGGACCATGGCCTTCAAGAGATGAAGAGGATAAAGCTACTATCAGAGCAGGGCACTCTTGCCTAGACCTAGCTGAAGCTACAGTAGCGCTAAACACACATCCAGTCCCTCACTCTCAAACTCATCGCGCACTAGACTCACATCCAGCAACTCACCTCGTCCCTCCATGAGAAGGAAGCAGACCTGGCCTTGCTGAACCACTACTTGAAGGTCATTGACAGACAGCTTGAGCAGAGACTGGCCAATGACTGTGAGGACCGGTAGCAGCAGGAGAATGCCAAGCTGCGGGGTTGGAACAGGCTGCTCCAACAAGAACTGATGAAGATGGAGGCTGAGTTCTGTTAACAGCTTTAGCATGCCACTGAAACTCGAACCATCCTCCAGTTCGACCAGCAGCTGGTCGACCTCCGTGACAGCCTGGCTGACTACCAGCAAGGGCAGGAGTAGAGTGAGGTGCTCCTGCGAGAACTGAAGGAGGAGCTGGTGAGCCAGCTGGAGTCAAAAGATAGGCAGCTGGCCATACTGGTCGACCAGCTACAAGTCCACAAGAAGGAGGTTGTCCAGCCTCAGAGCTTGGTCTAGCAAGGCAGTCCAACCCCAGATCAAAACAGCTGCTCACAGATGCACTCACCAGCAGGAGGGAGTGCTCTGAAAAGGCTGGCTGAGCAGGTGGGTGATCTCTCTGAGCTGTATTTTTCAATGCAGTCGAAAGAATGACTTTCCATCGCCCATAATTAATCAGAGATGCCTGACGACTACGATGACCACTTTTCGGATGACGACCCAGATGACGATGAGCCGATGAGCTACCACTCTTCACCAGCCGCCAGTGAAGCTGAAGAGGACAAGGAGCATGAGCAGGATTCGGACCAGGATGACTCAGACGAGGATGAAAGTGTTCGAGAGCTGATAACAGTCCGAGAAAGACCCCTTCCAAAGCCCAGCTCAGAAAAGATCACGGCTCCTTTCCTGACGAAGTATGAGAAGGCTCGAATAATAGGGGTGCGAGCCATGCAAATAAGCAGGAACGCACCTATCTACGTGGACCCAGGTGACTAAATCGACCCCATGCTGATAGCAGAGAAAGAGCTGGTGGAGAGCAAGATCCCCTTCATCATTCGACGCTACCTGCCTGACAACTCCTATGAGGATTGGCCTTTGAAAGAACTCAAGAATCTGAATTGAACGCATCCTTATCTATACGTTATGGAGGGGGTTCGCAAGTACACTCTTGAAGATGACCATGGTCCTGGTGTGATCCTTATGAAGGCGAAGGAAGGTTCTTTCATGATGCTGTACCACTAGCCCTTCTCTACTCTCAACCGCTTGACAACCGACTGCCACATCCTCCTGTCCAGCATGTCTGGCCAGCACATCATCATCGGCAGCTAACGCAAACTGACCATCCTGGACAGCACATCCAGATCCACCATCTTCGAACACGCCTTCTAAAAGATACTCTATGCCTTCCTCAGCCCTGCTGATCGACTTCTCCAGCTGCTCGTCAAGAACTCGATGGAGGATGCCGATATCCTCCTGCTGTCCTTTCCGGATGGGAAGGAGCTGGTGCGGATTAAGGAGCAGGAGTCTGGAGTGTTCATGCAGGTGGAATCGTGGCCCTTGCTTAAGTTCTGCAGAGATGGATCTGCTTTCTTCCATCGTGAGAAGGCCAGCATCAAGTGCTACTACGACCTGGATCCCAAAGACCTGCTTCGGCACAGCAGGTAGTTCAAAGTCGGGTTCTTTGACTACTTCGATATCAGCCCGCTTTCAACCCTGGAGGACAATCTCTTCCTGCTTGTCAACCTGGGCATCAAGTCCACGAGGGGAGTCCTGAAGGTCTACCAGAACTGTGAGAAGGAAGTGCTGTCCAAGGAGTTCGAATCCGTGCAGGGCGTGAAGGTACGCTGGAGTCGGACTTCACACGCGTTCGTGATCTAGCTGCAGAACTTTTCAGACAAGGACAACAAGAACTACTACGGGGATTCCTAACTCCGAGTGTACAACCCCAAGCGCAACATCTTGAAACTCATCCGGACTGAAGGCCCAATCTACGACTTCAGCTTCAGCCCAATCCAAGACGACTTCATGGTGCTGAGTGGGTTTATGCCGGCCATCCCTGTCCTGTACCAGAACTACGAGTCTGCTTACACGCTGCCCAAGACGCATCGGAACTCGATTGTGTGGGCGGACCAGGGCAGGCTGGTGGCGCTGGCTGGGTTCGGCAATCTTCCGGGTGAGGTGGACATCTGGGATATTGCTGAGCGCTGCAGACTCGGGCACTTCATTGCTGACTCTGCCTCTTTCTTGAAGTTCTCGCCGTGCTCCAGGAAGGTGCTGACAGCCACAGTCAACCCCAAGCTGCGAGTCCAGAACTGCTTTAATGTCTGGTCCTACACTGGCGAGAGACTGGCTTTCTTGAACCGCTTTGACTCGGAGATCTATGACGTTGACTGGAGGAGGACTGGGTAGCACTATCCTGCCAGAGGAGCGTCTCCTGGTCGGCAGGTGTTCGATGCTGAGCAGTTCGAGAAAGAGCAGAAGTAGAAGAAGCTGTTCCGTCCGCCTGGAACAGTGGACATGAGCGAACTCCTGTAGCTGTAAGGAGAACGAGCAAGACAGCAGGCAGCTAAGGCCAAAGAAGGAAGCTAGCCAGCCCCTCCAAAGCTGAAGCCTGGACAGACAGCTACCTAGCCAAAGAAGAAGAAGAAGAAGAAGAAGAAGGACGACGACCTGCCTTGAACCAGCTTGAAATAAGAATCAATAGTCATGTCCTTCTGCACTTCACGATGCTAGCCAGCATGCTTTAGTACTTCTGCTTGTAGGGGCATTCGAACAGTGCTTTGTGAGTGGTGAGAGAGAGGACTGCCTTCCTGTACCTGTCATGGGAGCAGTTCTGGTGCAGAGAATGCTGTCTGTGAATCTGACTGATTTGAGCCAGCAGTGCAGCACGTTCCTTCTCAAGCTGTTACCTCCTCCTCCTGAGCAAGTCGTTCTCGGCTATGAGGCGGACATCCATAATTTTATTTAGCAGCTCAATACACGGATGTTCATAAACCTGGATATTAGAAGGCACGCACCCTATTTCCAACGTTGGATGACTAGGATCACAAGCCTGGGCAGTACTCGAACACTGTCTGTGAGAGGAGGAGCAAGGCTTCCACTCGAAAAGTAACAGCAAGTAGCAAGGCATGCTGAAGATCACCACCAAGACCTAGATTGGCCAGTGCTCACCTCTGAAGTTGGGATGATGACCGCTGAAAGGAGGAGCTAAACTGGCTAAGGATGAATACCCTTAACTAGAAGTAGCTGATGGACATCAAGGTGAGGAGGATCGGGTAGTTTACCGCTAGATCAAGCAGGGTGTGCAAAGGCTATAAGCCTACCATCCCTACACATCATGTCAACAGCGTGTACCTGTTATGAACCGCATCTACATTGATCATAGTTTGTATTGTATCTCTCTTCAAGAAAGTAAGTGGCGAGTGAAGAGAGAGTGCTTGCTTGTTTGGATCGAGCAGCTGAGGCTAGTAGAGTAGGCCTCCTTGACCTACCTCCTTGAAGCCAGGATGTCCATCACTGGCATCTGCAATATCAAAGTATGCCTGCCCAGTCAAACCCACCTACAACAAACTAATATTGCACATCACTGCCTGCGGATTACAACCAGCCTGTCATCCTGGAGGGTGTACAGCCCCTGAAAAGAGTACTTTATTGCCTGCTTGGTCTGCTACAGCTGGTAGTCCTTGAGCAGCAGGGTTATCAAGACCTTCCCTTCGATCTTTGACATGTGCTGTCCAATGCAGTTCCGAGGCCCTGATGAAAATGGTAGGAAGGACAGTCTGCTTGAGGATTATCTGCTCTTGCTGTCCAGCCATCTCTCAGGCTTGAATTCCAGAGGGTCCTCGAAGTACCTTGGATTGAACATGTTTAGTCCAAAGGCCATGTTCAGCATGCACTCTCCTTTGCTGAGATGCAGACCAGCCAGTTCGAAGGGCTCCACAATCCTTCTGAAGATTAGCTGCTTCAGAGGACCATAAACTCTTAGCAGCTCGTTCAGGAAGCAGTCCATAAACTCGGTCTACTTTAGCCCCTGCTTATTCTGGTCAATGGTGCTGGACTTGTCGAGCAGCAGCTCAGCCAGGTTCTTACTTTCGATTTCAGCTGTGAGCTTTGCAGCCAGGTCAGGCCGCTGGGCCAGGACGAATATGATGGCAGCGATGAGATGTCCAGTAGTGTCCATCCCAGCAATGAGGAAGGTCTTGACTTCATGCAAGATGATTTGGATGTGCTACTGTGTGAGAGGGTGCTACCAGCCATTGAACCGATCCAGGAAGACATCAAGAAAATGAGCCTTCCTGCACTTCTTGGCAGCGTAGGAGGAGATGTACTCGATCATCAGCGAGTCAAGTTCTTCATTCATCCTGTGGAGATCATGGTCGATCACTCCAGGGTCCAGTCCAAGCAGGATCTTCAGCTTCAGGAGCAGGCTGATTCTTGAAGCGGAGAGGGCATCGACATTGTCTTTGAAGTGCTGGAGAGGGGTCTTGTGGTGGACTCGTAGTGCTTTGAAATCCTCGCCAAAGAATGCTCGCATCACGACCTCACCTGCTATGAACCTGCCCAGCTGGAGGATGCCAGACGGTTCGCCTGTCTTGTCGCACTACTGCTCTAGCATCTACCGGGCTACGTCGACCGTAGTGCCGAGCAGCTTCAGAATCTGGTCATAGCGGAAGACATGGGCGACTGTCTTGCGTTCTTCTTGCCAATGCTGCTGGTCAGACATGAGCAGTCCTTTTCCCAGGGCAAGGTTAGGAAGGGAGTTTAGAGCACTTGGGCTGGTGGTGCTGGTTGAAGCTGCTGATGAGGTCTGGGTCGATGAGCTGGATGACTTGGTTGCCAAGGTTGAGTAGACAAGGGCCTTAGCGTTGGGGTGGGTGATGATGAACTCTTTGTAGAAGTGGTAGCCATCGCCATGCAGCCTCAGTCCTGGATGGTTCCAATGGCCGTAGAGTCCTTTGAGGGGCTGGTAGATGAGATAGGTGTGCTGCCAGCCATAGGCCTGGACCACCTTGAGATAGAGGAGCAGCACTTTGACAAAGATGAGGTAGAGCAGATAGAGGAGTGGCAGGACAGCCAGCAGCAATGCATACATAATGTTATTAAAGCAGAAAGAAGCACCTATTGAGCCATAGGACTCATCTCCACTCAACATCAAGGAGATCGATATTGTCTTTGATCAGGGCTCCTTCCTCTAAGCCAGGCTGCTATCCGAGCAGGTGTTTCTGCTTAGACTTAATGATCTCAAGGTGCACTTCAGGTTTGACATGGATGATCAAACGCTCATGTCGGCAGTCAAGAGGAACAGCGAGTTTGTCTTCACAGACAACCCGGACTACACCCTCCACAATGCAGGAACATGGGCACGCTGAGCACCCAACTGGCTGGACTGACTAGTTCAAGTTCATCAGGTGTCCCTACCAGACATCCACACAAGCTAGTCTCACAGCCAAGGTGAAGTCGACATTCTTCGAGGAGCGTGGGGTCGACTTCTTAATAAAGGACGCCTCTTTCGAGCGGTCTCGGTATCGACTGACGCAGGGAGTCAAGCTGGGGGACAAAGAATACGAGTAGCTAAAGAAGCTGGCAGTCCTGCCCTGCCACAAGAACGTGGTCATCCGAGACAGGAGGAGAGCAAGCTAATTATGGGCAAGTAGAAAAGAGAGGTGCTACAGGATCAAGGTCAGGCCACCTCTCACTCCACTCCAAGCCTTTGTAATGGCTCTTGTCATCCACTGGTCGTGATGCTAGTCACCTGCCCGCTCAATGAACACACTCAATATCTATTTATGGACTGCTTCAGTGGGCCAGGCAGCACGCCTACACCCTCACTTGGACCAAACATTCTAAGCAGGTCCTCATCACGGCCCTTGCAACTACCAGGCAACAGCTTTTCTCCACTGCCTCATTAGTGTGACTGGGCTTTCTTGGGCTCCTCCTTTCTTGTCGTTCAAAGCATCACCGAAAAGTAGGGGTGTATGCGTTCCCCAGGCTGAACCCAGCTGCATTCGTACGAGAGTGACCCCTGCTGGAAGGATGCGACCAAGACGGAGTGCTGGTACTGCTATCCGCAGATTACCAGGTGACAGTCTACAGCAAATAGGAAGGGCTGGTAACACTGGCCCAGGTTGGACAGTCCCATGCTCTAGAACATGGGCTGCTTCTTCACCAGAAGATGCTGAACCTGGTTTTCAACGAGGGGCCAGAACAGTTCGTGGTGTTTGAGTTCGAGGCAGGGGAAAGGGATGATGGAACCATTACAAGCTGCCATGCGTGAACCAAGAGAGGCGAGTGCTAGCAGTTTGCTTCATGAGGGGTGAGGCTGTGCTGCTGTGTGAGGATATGAAGGGAGGAGCAGTTCATCAGCTACAGATTCACCCACTTTCAGCTGCCCAACCACAACCAGCTGATACTGTCAGTCTAGCTGGTCACCAACATGCCCTTGCACTTTCTCTATGTCCTCACATCATCAAGGATTCGCAGATGCTCCATTACCATGAGCTCGATGAGGATGGCAGCCTACTCTCGATGGAGGTCAAGCTGGAGATGAGGCCATGTTCGCAGCCGGTCGTGCTCACTAAAGACTGTCGCACAGGATGAAGCCTGTGCTGGCAGATAGGGAGCGTGTGCTTCGATGGAGGAGTGATGAAATGTCTGTTGAGATGGTTGTGCAGCTGATGCTCTCGGACTGGTGCTCAGGTCTGTCTGCTCTTCAGAAGGACAAGCCTGGGCTAGTCCAAGACCCTGCAGTAGCAGACTTCCTGCTAGAGAAGCTTGACTAGCCACGGTACAACTAGCTGGCCAGAAAGAGCTTCATCCTGTTTGAATGCTGGGAGAAGCTTCTCTTTCGATTGTTCGTGCATACCGTGCTGTCCAACGGCTAGCAAGAGACTATCTTAAGGGCGTTGGAAGAGAGGGCTGTAGGCTATTCGATCCTGCTCCCAGAAGGTAATCCAAGCAGAAGTCCGCTACAAAGTTAACTGTCCTCAGTTCAAGACGGTTCTGGAGGCAGTCCATGCCGACTATCAAGGCGTGTTTGATAGGGTCGAAAGGGAAGGTGCAGGTCAGCTGTGCTTTTTGGTCAGCTATATAGTGCAGACATGCTTCAAGGAGGCAGGACAGTTGATGGACTGGCTTGGATTCGCTCACCATATGGTGCTGTACGAGCCTATCGTCTAGCTCTAGAACTGCTTGGTCCAGGGCAATCCAATAGGAAACGAATCTCGAGCTGGCCAAGAAGAGCATCAGACTGATACTAACAAACGGTCTGCTGCACGAGCAATGGATCGTCCCCTTCACTGCTTCGGTTGAGCTGCTTATTCGGCAGGCCAGAATTAACCTTCCCTGTTCTGCTGTCAGGTCAGGTGGACATTCGCAGTCTAGAGCCTGAGTTGGTAGTCGATCTGTTCCTGGTGTTCGCCATGCCGATGTAGTGCTACTTCATGCTGCATGAGACGAGAGGAGAGGCCCCCGCCTATTTCTGGAAGCAGGCAATGGAGACAGGGCAATACGAGAGTGCTTCCAAACAAGGCTGACAAGGTGGTAGTTCAGGTAGCTGAGTCGACTGGTGAACAGCTCATACCCGTGCTACAGCCGATTCCTGAAAGAAGTAGTCCATGACTGACAGCCGCATGACAGCACACAGGCGAATAATCAATATTGATAAATGTATAAGGACTTTATCATAAAGCAGACCAACAACGACTACTTCAACAACCAGTACCAGGCCAACGTGCTGGTCGGCAACTGGTATGAGCAGAGGTGCGACCCTGCTGAGCCACATGCCAACTTCCACTTCTAGACCAAGTACAGAGACCATGACTTCGATAAGACTGTGCTCCACTAGCATGCCTTCCAGCGGGCTGCCAGTGACACTGTCAACTACCAGCCCTACAACCAGTCCAGACACTGGATCACCGAGATGAAGGACAACTACAGACAGCCTGCCAACCAGGAAAGGCTGTCAGTGCTCATTCAAACAGGCAGTTACCAAAAGCATGTTCTACAGGAATGAAAAGGGGCTGAGGAGTATCGGTAGAAATGGACCAAGAGTCCACAGATCTACGATAAAAGCAGACTTACCTCGGCAGTCAGTCATGAACCATGATCCATTGATACATACCTACCTACTCACAGTCTGGCCTGCTGTTCCTCGTAGAAGCGATAAGTGCGCACAAACCGCTAGTCAATTTCAGCTAGGTAGAAGATCCCTTCGAAGCAGTGCTCTCCTCTCGGCTTCAGCTTCAGCTTGTTCTTGCCGTACCTCTCTTCTCGCTCTTTCATCACCTGGTCATACTACTCAGGTGAAATCCACACCCTCCGCTTCAGCTGCTCAAGATCTGATGTCCCTTCGTCAACAGAGCAGGGTCCTTTACGAACCTGCCAGTGAAGAGGTTGAAGCGAGTCCGCTGCCATATGAGAACAGGCCGATGAGCTTGCCCCTGTGCATTCTCCAGGTGGCTCAGGCAGATCAGTCCCAGGTACAGCGATCCACTATAAATGTTGCCCAGCTCCACGTTCAGCCGGAGCGAAGGGACTACCTTCCCCTTGAACTGTTCTTTTCACAAGGAGGGTTGATTTCTGGCACGAACTGAGATGTGAAACGCCTTGAACACCATCTTGTAAAAGGGACAATGGAAGCAGAAGTATTCAATGTCCTCGTACCTGATGCCTGACTTCTCCTTGAACTTGCTAAAGCTGCTTTCAAGAGCCGTCAGGTATGATGAGATTGTCCTTGGGCCGTCTACTGTCGGGTATTCGCTGTCTGGTCAGGGCTGGACTTGGATCAGGCTTGAAGAAGTCGTGGGCGTGGTCGATGAAGGTGCCGTGTAGAGGTAGGAACTCGAAGATTGGATCTCTGCCGAACAGCATGGCTACTGCTCCTGCACCACCAGTTGGACGAGCAGGCCCCTTCTTATAAGAGGCAATATCCACAGCTACGACAATGGCCAGTCGTCCATCCCACAAGGGTGAACTAATCCAGTAGAGAGCATTGAAGATGGCATTGGTCGCCCCATAACAAGCGTTCAGTGAGGTGACTCCTTCGATGTCCTTATTGTCTTGAACAGTGACATGAGCCACTGTCTTTGTACTTTCGACTTGTCCCACGATGGTCTCTGTGCAACTTAGAGCCGACCGATTCGAGCAGGGTCGATGTGGGTGCGTGCTAGCAGTCGACTTACAACTGTGAGGGGCATGGAGTTGACAATCTTCGTAGGGCATGACGAAGGACATGTTGAGCTGGCCAAGTCCCACCGTATACTTGCCAGTGGAGACCTTATCATACCTTTCTAGTAAGAGATGGTACCCAGTTCGTGCTGGCTGACACAAGTCTTGGGAAGTACAGCTAGTAGGCCAGCATGCCAACTCTGGGAGCTTCTTCCATAAAGATTAAATCAGATCAGTTGCTACAGCTTGTGAGTCCAGCTGTTCAGCTATAAGTTAAGTCTGCGTTATTTTACAGATGCCAACTTCTTCAGGTGGCTGCGTTTGTATTTTCTTGATGGGGTCCATGCTCTAGGCGGCTTTTTAAAGACCTCCTGCAGCTCGATAGACCCCTTTTCATGCTTTGTCTGCACCTGCAGCTTTCAGACAGTTTTGAGTCAAGAGCATTGTGCAGGTTGGACATGAAAAAGGGGTAGATCCTTGCTGGATTTGCTGATACCACTCCTGCCTTTGACTATAGCTCCTCCTCTTCATCACTTGAACTCTACATCAGAGGCGTGTCATTCCTACCCTGCTGCTTTCTCTCCTAATAATGAGGTGAATGCACCTTCTTACGAAGCGTGTCCACTACCCTGCGCCAGTACCTAATTTCGTTTTTGCTTTAATGGCTTTCTTCCTGATGAGTAGGGCAGGCGCGCTTTCGCGGTGGGCAGGCAACCTGGTGTTCTTTGGCTTGTTCACCTTCTCATACTGGTAGGTGATCACCTTCTACTTGTCGTAAGGGATCATCGGACGCTTGTACTTCAGCAGCGAGTTTATGGACCGGGAGATCTTTGACATGTTGAATTTGACCTGCTTGTAGGGGTGGACGAGGGGAGGGAATTATGGGGGTGGAAGTGGGGTGCTGCGAGTGTGCTATTCAGAGTGGATCCTTTCATCTCAACACTTTAGCGAATCGGGATTGCTAGTCAGTTGTCAACTCCACCTTCTTGTTTTCAGTCACGATAAAGAATTTCTTGCGGTACTAGCGGTCTGCTTACTCCTTCTTACGGTTTCGTTCCTCAGTCTTCTTTTCCTTGCGACTGACCAGATCAAACTTCCTGAAGATCAGCTAAAAGTTTTTACGGACGTACGAGTCGCCAACCTCGAAGCCAAGGATCATAAACACCAGCTGGTGGCAGATATCGAATTTAAGACGTTCGTCAACTCTTCTCCTCTGCGTTGGGAAGATCTTGTAGATCTTTCTGTAGACCACGAAGCTCTGGATCATCACCATGTGGCCTGAAATCTGATCTTTGTAGTTCGCAGGGCAATGAATATCTCAGCGTAGATGCTGCGATCTGATCCTCGAGGGCGGACAAAGCGCTTGGTGTGTCAAGGAGAAAGATGAAGGGGAATCGTTTTGATCATGACGTAGTAGAAGCAGTAGTGAAAGAAAAGGTCGGACGAGGTCAGAGTGGAGTGCGTGGAAGAGTACGACAGTGCTTTGTGTGGGTGTGCCTTCGAAACAGTTTGATAGCTTTTGTCTTAGAGGAGTTCTTAAAACTCATCCTGAAGTTGAGGTGGATGGGACTGTCTTAAAAGCAGCTGATCTGCAGCTGATGGAGGTCAAAAAACTATTCCATTAAAGATAGGATAACAGAATATTGCTTGTTGGACTCTACTCTCATAGCATATGCATGAACTCATTTAGATATTTATTTCATCACTTTCGATTGGCTCTATTCATGATGTAAATATATTGACCATGCCATGCCTGTCCACTACTCTACTTCATCTGCTTAAGACAAGCTTGTTTCAGTTCGCGCCTGTCTTTCTTGACCCTTGTTAGCATCTCTCAGGAGATGGCTGGCTTCCTATTGGTAGGCTTCGCAGTTGTTTCTTTGTACACTTGTTCAGGTAGATCTACCTGTATCTACATCGAATATCTGTCTGTAGTGTTTGAGGAGTTCTTGCTTAAGTGCTGTCAGTAACCATTGTTACCGTTGGGTAGTGACGCCTGCTTCACTATGCCACCATCTCTTCAGAGTGTTTTTGCATGGCACGAGAATCGCTTGGTTACGAAATCTTCCAGCCTGTAGCCCAGTCGGTTAAGGTAATCAACGTGTAGATCGTGAAGCTATCATCTCCCTCGTGTTGAACTATTGAGAGTTGTTATCTTTTGAGGGTTTTAGCTCTGATAGGAGGACAGTGTGTGGAGGGTTTATCTTGGCAGGAGTTTAATAGTATGTTGGTATGAGGTAGGCTAGCAGCATTTAGTGTAGGCGTTTTTGTTAAGGGCAAGCCCAGATGATTTGAATGAAGAATGATTTAAACAAAGAGAATAGAAGAGGATAAAAATAGTGAGGTTTTTATAAAAGATCAATTCAACTTTAAGTCATCCAACTTTTAAGGATAGCTGTTAATAGCTGTCCTTTATCCAAGGTTAAAATCTATATTATATCCACTTTGCATAAGCCTTTGTTATAGCAATGGCCATAACCATAACAAAAGAATAAGCATAGTAAATCAGACCTTTTCTTATTTCGTCTTGCTTCTTTTCTCATCCTACAGGCCTGCTGACAGTCTATCAGAGCCGAGATGAGTGCGTCTTCCATGCTGAACCCCCTTCACCAAGCAGAAGACTACCCATCCTCCAAGCCCACAGACCTTTATTTCCCAAACCTTGCACAGCAGACTGAACAAGTAGAAGTTGGGCAATGCACGACAAGCAAGTTGCCTTCCGAAAGATAGGGTGGTCAGGACAATGACTGCAGAAAGGATCAGTTTTAGAACAAAGCCAATATCATGCTGAATACGATTATGGCATATGCACGGTTTATAATTCAAGGTAATCATTATTCTCTTTTAGTTCATGGTGCTTGCTGAGCTAGGCAAAAAGATCACTAAGGCCTTCGGCCAAATTGTCAAACCAGCCTACTCTTGACGAAAAGGTACTCAAGGAGGTGCTCCAGGAAATCTGTGTCGCTTTGCTCCAGGCTGACGTTAAAGTGCACTACGTGGCACAACTACGAGACCGTATCACTTAACAGCTTCTAGCCATGGAGCACATCCCGACGTCAAGAAGGAAGTTCAGACTCAAGTAGTCAATGAACTGATCAAGCTGCTGTCTGCCTAGAAAAAGCCCTTCAGCCGATCAAGGGAAGGACGAATGTTGTGATGTTCGTAGGATTACAAGGTAGTGGTAAAACGACAACCTGCGGAAGTATGCCAACTACTATCAGAAGAAGGGCTGGCGTGTAGCCCTGATCTGTGCTGACACGTTTCGTGCAGGAGCCTTTGAACAACTCAAACAAAAACGCCACTCGGATCAGGGTTCCCTTTTACGGGATTGAGACGGAAACTGACCCTGTGCAGATAGCAGCTCGAGGGGTAGAGGTGTTCAAGAAGTAAGGCTTTGAGCTTATTATCATCGACACCTCAGGCAGGCATATGCAGGAAGCTGGCCTTTTCGAGGAGATGAAGCAGATTGAAGCAGTGGTGCATCCCAATGATGTCATCTTCATCATGGACAGCTCAATTGGCCAGAACTGTTTCGAACAGGCCTCGGCCTTTAAAAAGTCAGTCAAAATAGGCTCTGTCATAGTCAGCAAGCTGGATGGCCATGCCAAAGGAGGTGGGGCTATTTCGGCAGTTGCAGCTACCCAGTCTCCAATTAACTTCATTGGGACAGGCTAGCACTTCTAGGACTTTTAGCCTTTCTAGCCTGAATCCTTTGTGAAGAGGCTGCTGGGATGGAGACATCCGCAAGCTCATTCACAAGATGAAGGAAATAGTCACCCCTGAGACGCAGGCTGAGATCCTGGCCAAGATCAAGAAAGGCAAGTTTGGATTGCGTGAGCTGAGAGGACAGTTTTAATCCATTCTGAAACTGGGGTCCATGAACTCTTTTCTCTCCTTGCTGCCTGGGGCTGGTAATGTCTGCTCAACAGGACAAATGAATAAGAGAGCATCAAGCGGATCAAGCGCTACATTTACATGATGGACTCTATGACTGAAGATGAGCTTTAAGTTAGGTGACTATCTGTCCAAGCAGGATGCGCAGAATCGCCAGAGGGTCAGGAACATCCATGGAGGAAGTGGCCCTACTCCTCGAAGAGTACAAGCGGCTGAAGACAATGATTGACAAGGTAGGTCCGCAAAACGTGTCCAAACTGAATGACCTGAGCAATCTCAATCGCAACCCCCGACCAGTACATGGACCAACTGAAGAAAATGATTGACCCAAGAATGCTGGGCCAACTCGGAGGCATGGACAACGTGATGAGCATGGTGAAAGGGATGAGCAAAGACCCCTCCTTCATGTAGATGCAGAAAGAGATAAACCAGGCCCAGCGTAAGATGCGCAAATGACAATCATCATAGCTTTGAAGAGATGCAAGTGGCTCGAATTAGTCATAGCTGGTTAGTGCTATTGTCCTGCAGCCTTGGCATGCGACCATCACCCATTTTTGTTTTGTAGTAGCCGTTGAACATGCTCAGTCCTTTTATCGTCTCGTAATAGTTATAATGTGCTGTTTTGAAGCGCACCTAGCTGTCTCCGCACATACTCCATATGCCCCATTGGTGTTGATGACCATGTGACCCAGCTCATTGATTTCTTCGAAGAAAATCTTTTTCTTTTGATACCACGGAATTTGCCTAACTGTAACTGTATAGTTCAAAGAGGAAGATCGTTCACCTGCAGGTATTAAAAGGATTGGCACTGACCACTTGTCCCTATATTAGCTTCGTGACAGGCATCACCTTTCTAACACCGAAAGCCATCTTCAAAAAGTCAAGTTGTCCTTAAGCATAGCCTTTTGCCATGAAGCCCTGTATAGTTGTGCTCCTCGACCCATGAGAGTAGTATAATTGAAGTTTCCTGACCAAGAATTCATCCTTTGAGGAGGGGAACTGGACATTGGCGATGGGGAGACATACTCCTGTGGAAGGCTGGCAAGAAGTGCTCACTAATCTTCAACCTTCTAAAAATGTTAGGGAATCTTAGTTGTAGAGGTGACGGACTGACCGAGCTTGTGCAAGCAGATGGCAGCCAGTATCCCAGTAAATCCTTATCCCAAGACAGCGCACTCCCTATGTACCCGGTTGGTATGCAAGAGTAATTGCTGATGAGATGCGGGCTCCATAGGCCATGGTATTCATCTTCTCTTAGACTATACTGGTGCACATTCAGATGGTGTTCAGTTTTGATGCTGTAGTTCTAACAGTGCGAGAGGTGCTGATCTTCCCTGTAAAGTTCGTGGTGTAAAAAGTTCCTAGAGGCAGGGCTAGTTGTACTAGATAATGTCCTTCTGATTACTAATCATACTGTGCATAAATGAAAAGGGTGGGTTTATTGGCTTCAACAACCCTTTTTTATTATCCTGTCTGATTGCTTGTATTGAATTTTGATGGAGAGGAGTTTTTGAGCAGGAGGAGAAAAGGAGATCCAGAATACCTACAAGAATTTTAGACATGCTGCTGAAGGAGTGCATCCTGTCTACCCCCTCTACCCCCCTGACCCCGATGATACTGGTCCTCTGTAAGAAGATTATCTCACTCGGTGGAATGCCCTACCAAATGAAGATCGAACTCAGATAGACTTCATGATCATCATCCTCAAGCAAAATGACTTCTAGAAAAACTCATACCAGCTCAAAATTGGTCGGGAACTGGGTATCAGCGGATAATAAACTTGTGTAATGGGAACCCTGAGCAACTTGCCAATTTCCTGGAGCAGAGGGCCGGCAAGATAATCCTTAACCTGGACGATTCATGCAGTGAGAGCAACAACAACCGTAGCACACCAACAGAGACCCAACCTCCAGAAAGCCCTTTTAGCACGACCCCTCGCAAGGCCATGAGCTTTTCAAACGAGTTTAACTGCACACTGAGCAATAACAAGCTGCACTCTACGAGCATGTGAATGAACTGGAAATGATGAGAGAGCAGTTGGCCAGAAGTGAGAAGAGAAGCAGATGTTGAGAAAGAATGTCAGTATGCTGAAGCAGGAGTTGAATCACAGTCAACATGAGATGGAATTGAGTAGGCAGATTGAAAAGGAGAAGAGTAGAGTAAAGGTAAACAGCAGAAGAGCAATTCACCGCCTCATCAGGTTCTGGTGCCACAATTCAAATAGCTTTAGTTGAAGCGACGTGGAAGGAAATGATGATGAGCACGCATGCAGAAAAAAATATTTTAATGCACTTGATATCTATCTGCATGCTCTTCTTGTACATACACCTGCTAATCCCACAGTCCTTTAATAATCACCATTTGATTTTATCATCCTGAGATTCAAATCAAAATTAGTTGAAGTATCATGAACTTGACTCTGAACAGATCAAGGCCAATATTGAAAAGATGAAGGCTAAGTTTGGCTAGGCTAGGGAGGGCGGTAAGGGGACTTAACGCAGGAAACAGAAAAACCTGCCCAAACAAGCTGCTGATGACAAGGCATCAAGGGACTCTACAAGAAGCTGGGAGTCCAATAGATCCAGCACATCGACGAAGTCAACATGTTCAAGGACGATGGTACCATCCTCCACTTCAACAACCCAGAAGTCCACTTCAACCTATCAGAACCACGTAACAGTGGTAAGCGGGGAGAATTCATCCAAGACTGCAAAGGACCTTCTGCCGGATATCATCACCCAGTGGGTCCGAAACAGATGCATCTGCTGCAGGACCTAATAAAACAGGACAAGGACAAAGAGGGTGAGGAGGATGTCCCTAACCTGATGGCAGCTGATTTTAAGCTGCTGCATAGGTGGATTGATAACCTGAAGGATGGAATGCTTATAATAAATATTGATCCATGGCACTAGCAATAAAGCAGGTTGCAGTCTAGAAGATGCTAAAGATATTTACTCACAAGCTGGACAAAGAGCATTACCTGCTCTGCCGATATTCTTTTTCAAGATCAAGATCTATACGAGGTCTACCTGGACAGCCAGTACGTCAGTTCTCAGGAGAGATTGAGCCTAGGAGGAATTAGAGTACGAGAACAATCACTCGATGGATTCCTTTAGATACTGAAAGGAAAGCAAGGAAGCATAAAGTAACTGTTCTTATCAGCTCTACCTCATGGACTATCTAAAAAACCGTGCTGAGGTGTACAAAGCCCGTGCTGCTAAAATACATTAAAGCTTAGCCACCTTTCTGGATGACTTTAATACAAGAGGTTGGCATACTGCCTCCATAGAAAAAAGATGGCAACTACAGCCTACCACTAACTCAAAAACACTTAGCGTCTACCATGCTGGAAGACTATCGCTCGAGTCCTACTCAAGATCAAAGAACTGCCTTTGCCTAACTCTATGAAGTATAAAGTGCCACACCACCACTAACCGTTTAACTGCAGAGTCCAGCCAAGTGATCTACGTGGTGCCAGTGTCTGATACCTACCTTACTCGAAATGAGTATGTTATCACTTCATACCAGTTGTTAGGGAAAAATCAGGATACTGTCTCAGGCAGTTGAGTTTGAGCAAACTGCTGAAGAAGTAAAGTCAGTGGAGGTGTATCCGATTGTCAAGCTGGAAAATTGTGAGCCTGAAAGTCGAGCTTCGACTGCTAGGATGCTAGAGGAGGGAATTACTTCTTAGATTCGTGCCATGCCTTTCCATTATTACTGCAGGCATCGTGAACCCCAACATCATCACCATGAATACCACCATCGGTACTAAGATCAGCCCCATCAATCACATCATCGCTATAACCATTCAGACTAAAAATATATAAAGGACAGTGTGAGACTAGAGAAGGATAACGTTTTTGCATACAATTAAAAGCTGATGGGATTAACATCTGGCCCATCACCTGAGACAGGCAAGAGTCACAAGTTGTACTTTCCTAAGTACAGTGTGAATTCGTATGGGTAGGCAAGAGAGGGCAGGTAAATATAGAACAGGGATGGGTTTGACAAGATACAACTGCGATCACTGTACGGCAAACAGAAGATGAAGTCTATGGGGCACCCCTCCTCTTCACCTATCAGACATAGACTTTGAATAAATTATTACTCAGCTACACAAAGTTTTGACTGGTGTAATTTAATGGACAATAAAGGTGGATTGGATGCCACTCTTGGCTAGTTGGTCTCCATGGAAGCTTATAAGGTGTGCTTCAAGTGGATGTTGAAGCATCATCCGGACAACCAGGATCAAGCCCTCTTGATGATGCTTAACTGTGGACAGGACTACCTGAAGTACATTGCCTCCTATTAAATGGGAGTAGAGATGGCCATCAACAAGATCCCCAATTATGACTGATCCACCAATCATGAATTCAAACACATTGGCTGATCCGTAAAGCTGAGCTTGCCCAGTCTTTCTTACAGGTATGGAGTTAACACTCTTCCTCGAGTGTGGTTGTAATTTTGGAAGCTGTATGCCAGTTCGTCTCTGCCACGTCTCGGTGGTCTTGGGTGGTTATAGATTTCAGCTGCTCTGACTGGAACAGTATGTGAAACAAGCCTAGGAAAGCTCCTATCCAAGCTTCGATCTGGATGTCGAGTGGAGGCAGGCCGGGTTCATAGCCATGCCGGATAGCAGTGTTACGATACCTACTGTAGGCTAAGAGAGCATGCAGGGAAAGACAAACCCCGAGCATGAGAAATTTCATATAAATCCTGGATCATGTAATCATAGCCTGAATGACTTGCCCACTGAGAAAGTTGAACTGTCCGATTTCATAATTGTTCAACATTTCCCTGCCGTTGTAGAACAGCCTAGCCTTCTTGTCCTTCTTGTTGATTGTTTCCAGGTACAATGTTTTTAGTTATTCTACCATCATCCCGTTGCTTAGGTTGAACTTTTGGTCTTAGAGGTGGGATACGCTGCGCACCACTATATCTACTTGGTGCTATTTAAACTTTTTGTTAAGGTTGCGTTAGGCCAAGCTCGTGGTTCCAAAGGATATAGGTGGGTTCACTACAAACACAGGCAGTTCGTATCGGACTCCCTTACGGTCGATTGCAAGAGTGATTTTCTTGAGGATGAGCTTCACCTTCACTTCAATCAGATAATCCATCGCATCACTGTTTGAACTGGCTTCAACTGCATTTCGAAATGCTCTCCAGACTTCAGGGTGACCGTGGTTGCGGGTTTACCAGAATTCTTTGCGGTAACGCTACCATTAAGCCTTGTGAGTGTGGCAGGTGTAGGAGAACGTTTATCGAATGCCTTCGCCTAAGGAATGTTTTTGATTGATGGTGTATAGATGAGAGTACTTGTTATTGACGTTGACAGAATACTAGAGCCTGCTGAAGGGGGCATACTATTTGAAGAGTTGTTTCTGGAGCACAGTTTCAGGCTAGAAGAGCTGAACATCAGCAGAGGACATGCATCCCATAATAATGAATAGAAGGATTAAGTTACTGATAAATAATTATAAAAGTACTTTTTTTGACTGAATTTACCATCGATCATGCTATCCTTGATATGATCATGTTCTGGAGTCTCTCAAGTCTCAGAAAGGCCAAGAAGGAGGCTGAAGCCATGATCAAGAGTCTGTGAATTGTCTCATAAACCGGGATGAGGAGGATGCAGTATGTTTAATACACTGCACTAACCAAGAACAAAGAGGCTGATGACAACATGAAGATGGACAACTAAATCGTTTATTGACAATGGTCATGCGCAACAACACCAACCGAAAAAAATATTGCAGAAAATCATCCTGATCATTCAGTAGGTGGCCAGCCTTGACCTCTTACAAATGTCAGAGATACTGGATAGTTTCACCTCCTCTATGACATGCAGGTCAATGCTGATGATGATAATGATGATGATGATGATGATGATGATGATGATGATGATGATGATGATGATGATGATGATGATGATGATGATGGTGATGATGATGATGATGATGATGATGATGATGATGATGATGATGATGATGATGATGATGATGATGATGATGATGATGATGATGATGATGATGGTGATGATGATGATGATGATGATGATGATGATGATGATGATGATGATGATGATGATGATGATGATGATGATGATGATGATGATGATGATGGTGATGATGATGATGATGATGATGATGATGATGATGATGATGATGATGATGATGATGATGATGATGATGACAGATCTCACTTGCACAGCTTTTCGATGGTCTAAGCTAGATTGCCTTGTTATGCATTGTTGAATGACTGACTGAACCATCCTGCTAGACCCCCTATTATCCCCAATAGTATAAGCACCAGCAGACTTCGTATATAAAGATAAAATCTGAATGGCCAGAAAGCCAGTCCCATTCCAAGGCCTGAGAGAAAGCCAGCCAGAATGGGAGAATAATCCACATTGACATCCGTGAAGATGGGGAGAAGGCCCATTCCAAAGAGAATGATGTAGAGGATTATAAGAGTGGTCAGCTTGCCTTTTAAAGGTAAGTGTTGTTCCTAAACTTGATGAGGAAAAGTGACTGTAGAGCAAGAATCTGGTAGGCAAAGGCTGAAGAGGTAACGGTGACGATGTTGGGCTTAACCATGCAGCTGGCAAGTCCAGCCATCACCACAGCGAATAGAACACTGAGATAAAACTACAGTCTAAAATAGTGCTCAACTGAATAGCCGTACAGAGTGATTGGTATGATATTAACGATTAGGTGCGCCACTGATGAATGGTAGAAGTAGGGTAACAGAATGCGGTAGTACTCTCGGTATGACTTGATTGTTGGCACGTACTTAGCCTTGAACGTGAATAGAGTACAGGATCGGAGCAGCTTGCTTTCTTATCGGCTCATCTGGATGACTGAGATGACCAGGAAGAGCACTAGAAAGATGATGGACATGATGAAGGTTAGTGAGAGGACTTTGAACCTTGGACACAGCACTGAAATGGCCATGCATCTGCCGCCACCTCCTTTCAGAAAGGGGTAAGGAATTTATTCCTCATATTCGATGTTGATGTCTGCAAGTTATCGCTAGGGCAGCCTTTCTTCCTCCTTTTTTTGTCCCTCTTGATTTTTTCGAATTTGTGTGGTAGGGCAGGGTTCAAGCTGTCATCATCAAGATAGAGCTGCTTTTCATCGATAAACTAACCAGAGCCTAAACACTGTGGAGGGAAGTTAACTGCCTGAGGTTCAAAGTCTAAATCTTCTTATTTCCTCACCCTCCTTTTTCTCATTGATATTTAATTAAATTTCATTATTGTTTTCATGATCGTTTTGAAAAGAAACGGTGGCGTTCGGATTGCACTAGTTCTTCAAACTGGCCTCTTGAAGTCTTTGGCTGGGAGAGGATTCTGTCCCTTCCTCTTTGATAGCATCGAAACTATGGATCTGCCACAATCCCTGCCCTTTCTGATAGCTTTCCTTGTTGTTGCTTCACTCGGAGGGTGCTTAAGAAGGTTCTGCATGTCTTTGCAAGTTCATCATCTGCAGAAAACTGTCCCCCATGCCTATCCACTACATAGTTGTCCCTCCCTGTCCCGTCTGAAGTGTATTTCTGGTAATGGGTTTCTCCCTGTGGCTTGTAGCCTCGGTTAGGCTGACCAAACTTCATATGCGCAGTTGAATTCGGTACTCCTTGGGCACGAAACTTGAGATGAGTTCCTCCATCATCTGTAAGAATATATCCATCCCTGCCCGTGCCAGTAGGAGGAAAGCGCATAGCCTTTCGATGAGAGGCAAGAGGCACAGAATTGGGATGAGCGTGTAACATGTAGTTTCAATTACAGATACAATAATAATGGCAGCAAGATCTAACCCACTGTAGTAGTAGCATTAGTAGTACAAGCTAGATATATAGAGCAGGTTCTTAGGCATCTGGGAACTAGCAATCATTAGTTTCAACAAGACAAAGAACAAGGTTAGTATAGTCAGGCCTAGAAAGACTTTGATCGTGGATGTGATGGACATCCATATCTGTCAATAAGGATTTACACTTGCCGAAGACAATCGTGTGTACCGTTGTCAGTATGGATATACCTTGTTCAAAAAACTACTAGCCTAACAGTAAAGACTAACAAAAAAAACCCGAGAGTAGCCGATTCCAAGTCCTGCAACATCAACAACGATTGCATACAACCTAACTCGATCGTAATGCCAGAGCCGGCCATGGGAAAGCAGATGAGAAAGAAAAAATTCTGTTGCTTTTACTAGCTTTGAAAATGAAAATTATTATTGGGTTTATATAAAAAAGATCGGGTAATTTCAAGTTATGGAGAAAGATTTGAGTGGAGATATCTCGAGAATTAGTCGTGAGCCTGGGGAATGGCACTCCGCAGGGCAAGGAATGATATTTGTGAATCTTATCTGCCAGGGGTGCGGTCTCTTAGTGATCCTGAGGATGCCTTTAATAATTGTCAGAATGAAAGGGATGTGCAACAGATCGAGTGCATACAGGACAGTGTGGACACTCTCAAAGATCTAAGAGAAAGGTTCGAGCGGCTGAAGGTCAGCATGAGTAGACCACCAGATCCTTAAAAGATTTTTGCTAAGAAAATTAAATCCTAAAAGCTGAAAATATTACTCTTCATGAGATCAGTAAGAAACATGGTTAGCTTGAGCCTGTGGTGCACAGACTCAAGCAAGAACTTTAAATCTGTAAAGCAAACCGATAACAAATCACTCGAGAGCTTAAGGAGCTAAATGAACAAGGACTGCAAGATGAGTTGTAAAGTTGCAGAGAGATCATCATCAAACTACAGACCTAAATCGACATACTCAAAATCGACAACAGAAAACTGTAACAGCAAATATGCTAACAAAAAATCTAGTTCGAATAAGAAGGGAACAACCACCGCAACCAACAGGCATTCTTCTAACTCCACCTGAAATCATCAGAGAGAGAGAATGCCAAGCTGAAAAGGGAGAAAGAGATGCTATCGAGTCGAATCTAGCACTTTTAATTGAACAACCTAAATAACAAAAATCAGTTGTAGGAAAGAGCAAAAGCATAGGGCTTGTTGAAGGAGGAGATCCATAGGTTGAAAGACTGTATGGATGATAAGGAGGATAACTTTCTGGCTCTGCAGTCGGATCTTGACAGGTTGAAGATTGAATGGCACAAGGTCTAAAACGATCTTACTGCTAACGTGGAAAAACAATCTCACAAGGTCAAGCGACAAGCTACCCAACTAGACTAAATGAGGGTGCGGGTGGACTAGTCGGATCACAAATACTCAGAGTGCAAGAGGTAAAAAGATGTTCTTTACAGATAACTCGAATCTTTGAAAAAGAGATCAAACTTGTCTCCATCAGTCTGTAGCAACAAACCAAAATAAACCAAGAGGAGAACAACCTTTTGGACCATCTCAGGTCTGAGAACAGCAATCTGAGGAAGAAGTTGCAAAAGATAGGAGAGTATCGATTGAAAGACAGGGCGACTGGTTATGACCTGCAGACATTGCGTTACAACGCCATGTGCGAGAAGGACAAGGAAATAAGGAAGATCCAAGACCTGATGAGAGAGATGAACCATTGATTGATCATAAGCATGTATTTTCGAAGCTCATATAATATGATAAAAAAAATACAGAGATGAGTAACATGGACATGAAGGAGGTTGATCTGGAGTGTCTGCTCGACCAACTGTCGAAGGAAGAGAGATTCGGCAAGGCAGTGCGTCATATGTATGACGCTCTTGAGGGTAAACCTGTTGACCATCGAATTTAGTTTTCAAGCTCCTTGTTTTACATCTGTTGCTATTACATCAAAAACTCATAGTACTACAACAACTTCATGACTCTGCTAGTCTTCCTCAACATGATTATAAGCTTCTGGGAGCCTGCCAACCAACTGGTGCCCGATTTCAATTATCCCCTCTGGCCACTAATACTTGAAGGGATTATTCTTTTTTTCTTCTTCTTTGATATTTTCATCGAACTCATCAAGGAATTTTATTTCATCTATCCGTCTAATCATCGAACTGTGGCTCTGCGACTCATCAGCCGAGCCATCCTGGTTTCTGTTCTTCTGGCTGATATTCTCTACTTGGCTGCCACCCTACCTGCACTCGACCTTTAGGTTCGGTAGATTCATCCGTCCTTTCATCCCTTTCTATTACATACAGATCTATCAGCAGCTGACCAAGTCCATAATAAAGTCATACCAGGAGATCCTCATCCTGGTGATGTTCTACATAGCAGTGATCTGGACCATGGCCTTCCTCTGCACCCAGCTATTCGGATTCGAAGACTACCAGTCTCCGAACGACCAGCTAAACTACCGTAACTTTTTCCAGATGACGATTTTGTTCTATGCAATGACTGGCTTTGATGGATACCCATTGATAATTTAGCCAGCAGTAAAATACTCTCGCTATTACATCTTGATCTTCGTGATACACATGGTCGCCTTCCAACTCTTCCTTATCATCCTGCCCACCTCCGTTATCTTCCTGTCGTTCAAGTAGAACCTCGGCAAGATCTTCATTGAGAATGATTTCCTGGAGAAGGAGAACCTCCTGATTGCATTCTGCTGTCTTGACTACGACGGAGACCACACGATCTCATACTAGATCTTTTCATAGTATATGCTTGAGGTTTATAAGCAAGATCGGTATTACAAGTATCGCGTGTATGAGTTGTTCAATCTGATTAAGGACCCGAATGGCAACCGCAGTATTGTCACCCTGAATGAGTTTATGAAGATGAACTCAATCTTTGAGAAGTTCCCGAGGTTCGAACCTCCGATCCTGCCCTTTTTTGAGTTCATCTACACTATGCGCAAGTTTTTGAACCAGAGACTGTATCTAAGTTCTTTCATCAGCAACTACATCGAGCTGATCATGATCACCTTCGTCATACTTGACCTTGTACTGATCTTCATCCAAAATGGTATCTTCTGGCTGATGCTGGTAGTGCAAATCCTGTTCTTGCTGGAACTGATAGTCAAAGTGGCTAGTCTGGGGCTTAACTAGTACCTATTCAATGATTGGAACGGCCTGGATGTGATAATAATCGTGGTGACTTGGTCATTACTGGCTTTCTCTCAAGAACAAGCAATTATAAACTCGATCAAGCTGTTCCGATTTATGCGGATTGCCAAGCTAGTCAAGATCAGCTAACAAATCTCGTTTTGTAAGACATTTCATTAGCATTTCAGGGTGTTCGATATTATGTGGAGGTTGGTCAGCAGGTTCATCATTCAAGTGGGGATTGTCCTAAAGCAGGCTTCCTTCCTCCTTCTGGTGTACTATTTCTACTCCATCCTCGGGATGGAAACCTATGGGCGATAGTACCAAACTTGCCTGACCCATACTACGATTTCTACTCGAAGTACATCTATCAGGGATTGCGAGGCTGGGCAATCATCTTCTTTCAGGTGTTGGTTGAGTCAGGCTATATCTTTCACATCTTTGATTTGGAGATCAAGTTCACCAGCTTCATCCTGCCTGTAATCTTCTTTATCTCCATGCATTTCATCACTGTCCTTCTTATCGGGTCGATCAGCAAGGCTTGGCCTGGGAAATTTACCAGACTGTTGATGTAGAAATCGAGGCACTTGAGAACTCTCGGATAGGAATTGTCGCTGATTTGCAGACCTTGTCGTTCTCGCAGATGGAGAACCTGCTCCGCGAAAAGGGAAAGCTCTCTCGTAATGACTACATCGCCTACCAGAATTCTCTAGGCTACAACAAGATGCTGAGAGTGCTAGGAGAGCACAGCTCACAGCAATGTCTGCAGGTCATTTTGTTCGACAACCGAGAAACAGTCAAAAGTGACATAACTGAGTAAGATGAGTTTTATTAGAAATGCTCGATCAACTGGTTCTGCCAGAAGAAGCAGACTGCTCATGCAAAGGGTATGTGTGAGTCAGTGTAGACTCACATCAAGCTGCTGATTGAGAAGGAATACGAGGAGTAGCCCAAAGACGAAGAAAACGCGAACATAGGTGCAGATTACATCCTCAAACGCAATATCCTCAAAAATATCAACCCTGACTTGCTGGCCATCTATGAAGTGAACAATCTCATGGACGTCTTCAAAGGCGATTTCTAACAGCTCCATGAAGTTGATATCGGGCCGATCCTAAACTACCAGTTCAACACGCTTTCCATCCTGCGTTCCTTACTCAGACAGACTTCAGTGCGCACTGATGATTTCTTCTAGATCTTTAACCACATCTAGAACCGGATCAACACAGTCCTACTGGCAAAGGGCTGTTTCTTCAAGATCTTCTTTGAGTACCACATTGACGAGTCTTTCTTGTACCAGTTCTGTGTACTGCCTACTGAAAATGACATAAACCTGTTGCCTTTGAACAAGTTGTACTGGATAAACAGTACGCCTGCTGCATTGTCCTCTTACGACCAATTCGAGGATATCTTTAGTGTGCCGAATGAAACAAGGAATTCCTTGTTCGTGCCGAATTGTGTGCTGAAGAAAATCGTCAATAATCTGTATGAATCGTTTTGTCAATGGCTTCTTACCTGACCACCAAGGCGGATGAAGTCTCAGATTTCTTGCTGACTAACCCCAACGATTTTATATACAATCTACACTTCTCGACAATCAAGTCTGTCGAACCTGGTACAGAGATGAACATCAAGTTCGTTCTACTTCAGAAGATGGAAGAGCGTTCAGATCCTCTTGAATTCGAGCTACAACATCCTGTCCTTCCCTAAAGCCAGAAGAAAACAATATCTCTCTCGAAGCTAAGAAAGGACGTAGTCGAGCTGTAGGACAAGATCGGCAGCGAAGGCCTTCCATAGCGTTACATAAACCAGTTCATGCTGTCCCTAAGGAAAATCCTGTAAAAATAGAAAAGCAACCTTCTGAGAAGAGTATCATAGAAACTCAATCACAAGTTCATACCTCCTTCTTCTATGGATATATGAAATATTTACATTGATTATGCAACTGAATTCGGATGGAAAGCCAGTCCTGCAGCGTGGTAGAAGGAAGCTTGTAGAAATCAGGTAGAAGGAGCTGCTGTCCAGGTACAGGCCCAAGCTTGATCACACCAGTGTGGAGTTAGCAGTAGTGTCTATGGCAAACAGAGTAGGGAACGGTCCGGTAGGAGATCAAAGGACCCACAATCCATCAACAACTCTTTCAACAGCATCGTCATAAATTACACTAATCGAGACCATTACCCAGCCAATGATCCAGCCCACCACAGCTCAAGCACCTTGGATATTCAAGAAGAAGGGCGCTACCGTTTCAGGAGGAAGGCCCAGAGCTCAGAGCAGAACTATCGCAAAAGGCTACGCAATAAGTCTCAGAAGCAGCTAGGCAGAGACCAGGGGCTGATCGATCGCCTTCGAGGGGTGATATTTAAATTCGAGAAGAAGATGGAAGTCTTGATTGGCTAGAGACCACCATAAAAGATAAAGACAGTTCGATGGCAGGCTGAATCAAAAGCAGGTTTAGGTATTATAAACAGACTGACCAAGCGCTACCTACGCAGCATATTAACAACAATAAAAAATTCCCGCAGCTGAAATTATCTAAAATAATAATTTTTTTTTGAATTTTCTGGCTTGTTTTTTTACAATATCATTGTTTCTCTAATGAAATTGATCATCGCCCAGATGTCATAAAAAGGTCAGTCCTTGCTAGATCTATTCAAAAATTGAACAAAAAACCAAAGGGTATAAGGACAGTTTGATTCAACCTATTATCATTATACATAGGGTAACCATACAGTAACTAGCATGATTTACTGACTGATCAAAAATATCAACAACAAACTTTTGATGGTGGTTGTAAATTTGGCTTTGATATTTATTGATTGTTGTTTTTAGTTATCATTATTTATGCTCAGTGAAGAGAAGAGCGTTAGCAAGTACCTTAATGAGACTGTGGTGGCTGCCCTTGTCAAGGGCTTTAACGAGCTTGTCAAGACACGACCCGAGCGACTATCGAGTTTTTGGCCAATTATCTGCTCGAACTCTCTCAGGACAAGCCCCAGTCCTAGTGAATCAACTTGAATTTATTCATATGGAAAAACGAAGGTTTGCGAAGAGGAATTTCAACGCGGTTGACAAGTATAAGCTGTGGGAGGTGCTCAACACTAAGGCCATGATATAGCCTGCGAGTATACCAGGCCCCTCCCCACCAAAAAGCCGGACTGACTCTCTACCAATTTTATCTCTAGGCAGGAACCTCCAACTAACAAAAGGTTAGAGACCAGCAATATCAGACTATTACAAGTTCAAAGCCTTTAAAGAATGAATATGTGTAATCAGGACATAAAATGAAAAAATCATATTGTTCAGAGTCTACATTTAGTTATAGATCGTTCTTTTGATACTTGCCGTCGTGATAGCTATATTCGTTTCACATTCTTAGTTGCTATCTCCAATCTCGCAAATTCAGGCCTCATCAGCCTCTCTATACGCACAGCTTTTTTCTTCTTCTTCCAAATGGTCTTTAGAAATGGACTTTGAGATGTTTCTCTCATCGTCATCCTCTTGCACCTCTATTGTTCAGTATTCTTATGTTAGTTTTGTTGAAGGCTGATGTTTCTTATTTTGAATTGGGGTATTCTTTGTAATTTGTTGTGATTGTTGTTGATGGTGGTAAGTAATGGCTTAATACTTTCTTCTTCTTGGATGCTGTGATCCTCCTATAGTTCTGTTATGACATTACCAGGTATCAACTCCTCTTCCAGCTCAGCCTCCTCAATCTCCCCTCCCCCTCCTACAAAAATATTCGGCAAGGGTGATCCCCTGCCCGTTCCTTTCCGACCTCACTGATCTATCTCGAACCGTCTAGTTACTGTTCCTACATTTATAAAAATCCATTTATAATCTAAAAATGATTTTTGCCAATCACTTGTTTAAAGCTTCTTCAACTATTGTGTTGAGCAGGATCAGCTTGTCATGCAAGCAGTTTGTCCCTTTGTTCAGGATCTTCTGCAGGGCTGGGTGTCTTTACCATACTTTCTAGGTCACATGGTGTTGGTGTATGGCCTGTTCAAGGCTCTAGTATCGGATGGCAGTCTCGTAGAACTAGCTTGCTCCTATCGCAGCGGTCTACATTAGCACAGCAATATCGTAACGGTCTTCGCAAATTTCAGTTTCTGTCAGGCCAAGTATGTAGAGCATTTCAAACCACATGGCCTCCTCGACGTAAGCTTTTCCATCGATGAGCCCTCTATCACAAACGACTAAGACACGGTCGTACTAGTCACTGTTGATCAATTACTCAGCCCGTTAGACAATGACATTTTAGAAGTTCATTTGGGTGACCAGGAGGTTTATCTGGAATTGGATGATCTTTTACCTTGACCAATTACTCATATCGATGAAACCGCCACTCTTAGCGATGAAGGAAGCAACTTAGGATACTGATAAAACATGGGTCCGACCTTTACTGTAGTTGGCAATCAAATACTTGGTACTTTCGGTTTTACCAGCACAGGGCCCTCCAGACAAGACAATTTTGACCACCCCAGGATGACGAGTGTAGTGAACTTTCTAATGGAGCTCAGGAAAGGAGACAAAAGATGAGAACAGTTTCATAATCCTTGACAGCCAGACACCTTGCCGGGTAATAGAAGAGGTATTGTTCTTCATTCAACCTACAATTCCAAATTATATTACCCATTTTTTTATATATTTCATACAGTTCTACTCAACTTCTATCCATCTCACCCATCCTGCACTTGGCAATCCAAAAGGCATGATAAATTCTACCTGAGGGTTGTGGGAAGTTGAAAATATTGGGTGATGATGATGCGCACATAATGACTTTATTAAAAGGTTATAACAAAGGCAGTTAAAAAAGCCGTGTCAAAAAAATGATCGAAAATAAAAGTAGAATAGAATATTTGGGGTTTACAAAAGATTATATAGTGCCCATCCAAGTAGAAGGATTATTTTCATACACTTTTAAATGACTCTGTTTTTAATTTTATATTCCTTCTTTAACAAGGCACTTTTAAAAATAATTTAACAAAGCAAGGTAAAGCATCAGAATAGCCATGCTCAATAAACAGTAGATAAGTTCTTGTCATAGAGAGGAATCAAATATTATTGCACTAAAGCTTCATAGTTAGCTCTTATATGAGATTCAACAACCTTTAGTGCTTGCTGTTTCGGATTTTGCTCTACTATTCGATTTAATCCATCATTCTACTCTCTAACTATCCAACCATCTCGTATATCCTTTCTTCTTTACCTACTCTGTCCTTAGACTCATTCTCTAACTCATTGTTGATTGCTTTCATCTCTGAACCCAGCACCTGCATAAGCTGCCTATCTTTTTCCTCCCTGTTCTTACAACAGTTCACAACTGCCTTTTCAACAGCAGGCAATTCATTCTCAATGACAGTTTCAAGCTCCTCTAGCTATAGTTGCCTGTCTTTTTCTTCAGCTTAAATTTCTTTGTCCAGTTCAGTGCTCTTTTTGGCCAAGCGTTCATACACCTCGTTCTAGTCTTGCTTACGGCAGCTATCCGCATTCTCTAGAGTGTTTTTGAATTTGTGTAGGATGGCAGTTTTGTTTTTGGAGCATTCGTCGAGTCGACTGGCCTTCTCCTTGCGGACGGAATCATAGAGAATCGTCAAACGTTCTACTTAATCCTTTATTTCTACATACCTTTGGTTATAAGCCTTATAGGTTTACTCGAGGCTTTCTTCAAGCTCACCTAGCTTCATCTCAGAGGCTTCAATTTTAAGCCCCTGAGTATCTTTACGAGAGAGGCGTATGTCAATTTGGACATTCTTTCATAGTTGTTACTATTTCTCATATAATTTTATATCAGGATCGAGTTATTAAGGAAGATTACTAAGGTGGGAGGATAAGGTGGAGATTATTAAAAAGGGATGCAGGAATCAGAACTTACTTATCTTTAGTAGCTAGAGCAGTTAATGTCCCAACATGCGATTGAATCTGGAACGCTCTAATTAGAGGATGCGGCTGTCCTAGATGCATTTCATTGTTGTAGGATGTGAAAAGGGCTCCAACATGGCTTGCTAACCAAAGTAATTGCCTATTCCGTATGGCAATTCATCTCCATGAACTCCATCTGAATCGGTTTTGTATGAGACCAATTTCCCCACCTCCACCAGATAAAAAGTACTGTTAATTTAACCCTACCTGACAACGATTTAACCCTTTTTATAGTCTTTGCGAATGAGCGTTTCAGCAAGTTTATTTAGAGTGTTGGCATCTATTCCATTGAGAATTTATACTTTTTATAGCGTGCTGATGACAGATTGAAGGCGTTAGGTATTTGCCACCTTGGTGATTAAGTTGAAGGTCTAGCGGTCCAGTGCCCAGAGAGAGCAATGGGTTTCAGTAACGATTTAGATTTGCTCTCTCTTGCTACTGTACAGAAGAGCAAGCTGTCCAATAATATCTCCTTCTCCATACTTATTCATTTCAAAGAGAACTCCTCCCTAGCTGGCTTTGTTGGAGCTAAGGAAACCCCGATTCTATCAAAAATAGTTCTTTGCCATCTTCATCACGTTCTTGGATGACAACGGAGCCAACCTCGAATTTCTTTAGCTTAAAGGCACCTATAACAGTTTCTAAATCTTCAGGAAGCAGCGATTAGAACAAGAACTAATGGGCCAGATGTTTTCGAATAAATTATTTCTGTGGCTCTGTTTTGGGGTACGAAAGGAATGGACAGTCAGTAGGCTTGTTGAAAAGCCCATAAGACTCAGCACTGACTGACTTCCTATTCTTTCGCATGGCAACAGCTGTGGTGTCTGTATAGAGGCTACCATCAGTTTCCAACATTTGAGATTATGAAATAATTAGTTATAAGTTGCATTTTTATTTAATTAAGCAAACTGCTATGTTATTGTCAAACAAAATATAGTCCTTCATCCAGCATCTCTTCAATCATGCTTTCGAAGCTGTCAAGGCGAAGGTTTTTTTAGTACACTCTTCTGAATTAATAACGGTAGGGACTGCTGTCTATCATTTAGATCAGCTCGAAAGGAAGAGGCCCAACAATCTCTGTGCATTAAATAAAATTTGTTTCCTTTTCCATCAGCTAGCTAAAAGAACGATATCGAGAGGGCTGGATTTTAGTTGATCTTCTCATCACCTCTTCAAGCCAAGGTGGTAACATAGCAAAGTCCAGATATTCCTTGCTGCTGCTCTTCTTGAAATGTACTTGCTGGTAGGTGAGCATATCTGCAATCAGGATCAATTTAATCCGTGATTTTTTGCGGCCATTTTTCGCACTGTCGATGATGTGTGAGAGCTGTCTGGACTCTTTGAACACTTCTGCAATCTTCTCCTTATCGTTTGAATGTTGATGTAGGCGGGCATAGCTGCGAATACTGTTGACCATAACTCCTCTGATCCAGATATCTTAGATGCCTATGGCCTGCCTCAAAAGAGTGCGATAATCTCTAAAGAAATTCGCCTTTCTCTCATTGAAGTCAAATACCATTGTTTTCAACGCTTTCATAGCAAAAACAAAATAAAAGGATTAAAATCAAATAGGTCTTAGTTCAAGTAAGGTACCAGCCGTCATACCTTGTGCGAACAGGTACAATCCGAAAATGAAGTACATGAAGTAAAGAGGAATGATGCGGTCAAGCCTATACTTCCGTGTAAATAACCAGCCTACTAAGCATACGGCTGCTGTCACCCAGTACTGGTAGATATCCTGATTAATAGCTGCAATAGTTTTGGGTACAAATTTGCTTTAAGGAGTGATGAAGGCCTGTTACCATTAAAAATTGAGATTACAGGAGAATCCTGCCAGGCTTTTCTGGAGGACTGTTACAACTGGGTTGTAATTATAGAAGATCATAAGAAGGTAGGCGACCGGCCAGAAATTGATAGAGAAATTAGCATCATGGACGTGGAGGAATGTCCAAGGTTTGCGTATCAGCCAAGTAAAAGCGATATCCTTGCAAGCAATCATAAGAACAAGGTAGTAAAACTAAGGACCTAAGAAATACACCCTTGAAATCACTCCTGCTCTAAATCCATAGACCATCCAGTAGTTCTGAGCCAAGAAGGGACGGAGGTTATAATGAGCATATCGCATGGACATTCTAATGAATAATTCAGGACAATCTAAAGTGCAGGAATCAGATAAACAAAGCCAAGTTTTTACGCATGATTATCATTTAGTGCTGCGTATGTGTAGTTCACTGCGAACCAGTAGTATATGTAGCATATGATGTACACTATAGGGATCAGAGTTGCGTTGAACAGTAAGAAGGGCACATCGGCAATTTATATCGACAACACTATACACATCCCACCAACCATTAGCCAGGCCAACAGTAAGAAAAACAGCACGAATTGCCAGTTTGCATAGAACGTAGTCAGTATATACAAAGAGAAGTCAAAAGCCATCAGCAGAAAAATCATCAGCACGATGAACAGAGAGTTAAAGAGTTAATTCTTTTTGCGTACAAATTCTAGAAGGTAATAAAAGGCTAGTACATGCACACCTTTGAACCAGAGCCATTCTTTCAGGATGCTGACGAATCTATTGCCGCTATTGCTTTAGGTATTGCAGAGGGTAAGTAGAGGGTTGAAGAAGCGATCAGGCTATAGAAAATAAAGCCCTATACAAATACCAAGGGCAAGGGCAAATGAAAATATTTCAAAGATAAGAAGAGGTCCTTTTTCAAAGAAAGCCATTGAGAAGGTCTCTGTACAGGAGAGTTAATTTTTGAGCACCTTAGTTTCATTGACTGGAGCGTTAAACTGTTCCATACTGATTTGATTATTATTGTTTTTGCTGGACACAATCATGAATACGAAGTTTGATGACCTTTTTGTAGCTGTCTGTAAGGAAACTGGTGGGCTTGAAGGATTACTTGATACTCTTTTTGGCTTTATGTTGAGAAGGACTGATTTCTTTTATGAGGCTGATCCGGGATAAAAAATTGGATTCCCTCCAGGAGTTAATGCAAACATCTTGCTGTCTAGTTTCAAAAAATCCAGCAAGAGCACTACAAGAAGTACCCCAAAAAATCAATTGAAGACTTCAACAAAAAGCTCGAAATATTCAGGCAAAAACAATCAAAGACATCTTCCGAATCACCATCTCCCTCCATTCCCATTCCTCAGCCATAATAATTGTAACCGCCCATTCCTACACTCTCAGAATAAAAAAAAGAAAAAGAGGTAAAAAAGGCGGAGATCAAGCAAACTGTAGCTGATCCCATTGTCAATGAAGTACAATGGAGGTAAAGCTGGTAAATACTCATGGAGTCAAGAGTGCAAGGAAGTCGAAACCACTCTTGAGGTTGATAGTTCAGTACAAGCCAAACAGTTATCTGTCAAGTTCACAGACAGTCAGATAAAAGTTACACATCATGGTGAAACTCTTTTATAAGGGGAATTTTGTTATAAGATTTCTCCTTCAAACAGCTTCTGGAAAGTTGAAAAGAACAAGTCTAAAAATCTGCTGGTTCTTTCCATAGAAAAGGCTGAATAGCGAATCTGGCAGTGCTTTTTAAAAGGTGATCCTTAGATTGACACTACCAAGGTTGATAATTCTAAAAAAATTGATGATTTTGATCCCGAAACTCAAGGTGCCATTAGAAAAGTTATGTATGAGCAGAAGCGGAAGCAGATGGATTGCCAACCTCATAAGAAGAGAAACAACATGAGATGCTAAAACAAGCCTGGTAGGCATAAGGCAGTCCATTCAAAGGCACACCCTTCGATCCTTCTAAGGTCGATATGTCAGGCTTCAAACCTGAATGATGATAATGAATAGGAAGCTAAATCTTCATGAATGGAAATACTTTCTAATCATTTTAGAGAAATCGCTCTATTAATTCTCTCTTTCAAGCTTGCGCCTTGTACTATGCAAAACGTAGGTCTTGTTAACGTTGCATCAATCGGTGTGGCTTTAACTAACATTCGATCTTAAAAGATGGGAGCTCTACAGGAGGAGGCAGTTTGACCACATGATTGGGAACTTGACTCTTAATGCCTAGCCTCTTCGCATTGGCCAGCAACTCCTACAGCTCACAAGAACTAGGATCACTGAGCAATAGCCTAGGAGGGTTGGACTTCTTATGCTGGATAAAATATCGCAATCGACTTTATCCAGCTCGTCCATTTACCAAATTAAAACTATGGGTTTCTTTTCCCTGGTGATTACTGTGACTACACCTGTTTTGATTGGCGTGGCTGTGTCCTTCTCTTTGGGGAACAGGCTGCCCATTGCTGGAAGGTGGTTTGGAAGGAATATCGGCATGGCCTATGTGTATTTCAAGGTTGTGGTTAAAGAGTTTAGGCCTGATAAGGAGTAGGCTGAGAAGATTGTGCATCTAGTGAAGCAAGTTGACCAGCAAGCAATTGCCTTCCAGCGAGAGTTCAAGGGCTAGTTGTATAAAGTGAAGAAAGATATGATGGAGTAGGTCCCTTCCTAGCTTACAAACCTTCTCAGCAATTAGCAATAACAACAATCCCACCCTCTTAACTAACAGAAAACAATAGCACAAACAGACAGCACCTAACTCCTTCACCATGTACTATTAGATCTATAGGCTGCTAGACAAGCCAAACAGAAGAAAGAACAGAAAGAATCTTTTTACAAACGTTGAATATACAAATGGTCACTAGTTGAACACTTATTCGATTTAGCGATTGGCGAAGTATTGGCCCTGGAGGAGTTGGCTGAATGGCTGGAGGAGAAGAAAGAGGATGGTGTCGATTGCCTCTTATGGAGTTTTACTGCCTTTCATGCGCGTCATCTAGGTTGCTGTGTAGCCTGGCGACATCCCGAATACTGCCACCTTCCTTTATGCCAACTTTCTTGCAATTATCCTGTTATAAAGATTGACGAACATCTTCGAGCAAGCGTAGAACAGGTAATACTAATGGAAAAAGTCTTGTAACTGTGATATCCTTATTCTTCCAGCCTATCCTCTTTGACAGCCTGTAGATACCGTTCTAGCTCATCCTCCAACTGTTGTTAGTCCTGTATTGACTAGAGCCTGTCACGAAGGATATCAGTTCTGACATTGAAGCTATACTTGCCAATCTTGCTGCTTATGTTGATCACTTTTTATCGGATTATTGGCAGTAGCTTTTAAGTTAATTGGATCAACCCTCTGACGTTTGTTTGCATTAATTGTTGGCAGTAGACAGGACTGTAATCCTCTTTGTAATCAATAATGGCGGCATTGTTGATCAAAATGTTGAGCAATCCCCATCGCTATTGGATCTGAAGGATTGCCTTAGCAATGCTGGTGGAATCAGCCATATCTAAGACAACCAAATCAACATCACTTTTGCAACCTTTAGCCATCAAATTGTGAAGGGCTGCTTTTCCCCTCTCTTAATTTCTACAGCCCATGATGATTTTCCAGCCTTTCTGTTGAGACAGAGCATTTGTCAAAGCTAATCCTATACCTCTATTTGCTCCTGTGATTAACACGATCTTACTTATCATTAATAACTGAGATAAATCACTGTCGAAGCATGGTGAGTAGATGTAGTAAGCTGAATATGGTTGGGCCCCAAATCACTCCCATCCAGCCGAAGCTTATCAGGCCTAGAAATACTGATAGTCCTACGAAGAAAGGGTTGGAAATACGGGTATCTGAGTATGCCTGTTCAAAAATCTGAGTGCTAATGCTCCAGAACAATGCTATCAACCCTCCAGCGAAAAAGTAGTGCTCCTAACAGGCCAATAGCAGGCTGACCGGCAGCATCACAAGAACAGGATTGCAGATGGGAAAGATTGCCAACATCCCGATTACAACCGAGATGATGAAATCTATCCTAGTAGCTGCCACAATCTCAAGCAGGATGAGAGCATAAAGCTGATGCAGCAAGGCTATTCTCATCCCACTGATGACGATTCCTCTGGTGCTTTTGATTACAAGCTTTTTGATCTGCTCCTTGGCAGGCTCAGAATAGGGAAGTAGCTCGATTATGCTCTAGTGGTTTACATTTTGCACTATGTAGTAAAAACTAAAGAAGAAAATTATCAGTTGAGAGAAGATGTTAGAGCCTGCGAGGAGTAGAGACATACCCTTACTGATCAAAAGCATTAATAATTGGAGAACACCTCCGCTGACTTAAGAAGCTGTGGTCTTTAGTAGTCCAGTTATCGACGATATCGGCATATCATATTGCTGGTGCAAGGACAGTATTCCGCAGTATACTAGGTTCAGTTTAGAGCCGATGTCTGCACCGAAATAAGACATCATTTCAATGGGATGCTGCATGCATTATTGCACTGCCTCGTTCTCGATTATGTTGTACTGCGATATAGTAGTGTTGAGATAATCAAGAAGCGGCATGTTCAAATTTAGCTGTTCTGTTACTAATCGGCCAGCATCATTGATATTCCAGCTATGAAGAGTCTATCCTTCAACAAATTTGAATGCCTTATAAATGTCAAGTAGAATGAACAGACCTTACACCAATACGAACAAGAGAAGGGCTAGGATGAGTATCACTGTCAAGCAGAGAGCACAGCCTCTTTGTAGGAATACCTAATGAGTAACTGAAAAATTGATTGGCTAGAAGAGTGATCGAGCAACAGTTAGTATCAGTCTAAGGGCTAAATCGATCATGATGTAGAACAGTACAGCCAGGGCTAGCCATCTTGCAGATTACTGAACAACGATAGTACCAGTAGTTTGAACATGTGAGTTTCCACTAAACTGTACAGTCCCTTCCTTCTGGTTTATCGAAAATGATGGAGAATCAGCGAATTGCCTGGAGTGAATGTATTACCTTGTTAGAGAAAGGCTTTGAGGTGGCTAATGCAGTTATGCAAGGAGTGTTGTAGGGCAAGTGCGAGCAAGAGTGCGAAAAGCAAGCAATTAAGGTAGGGAGTGATCATTCTATATGCCAAGTAAGTAACTAGCACAACTGCGATGGTGAGTAGGTTGGTGAGCAGTCCATTAAGTATTTGTTTGTCAGTGGAAAGCAAATCTTACAAGGATTTCATTAAATAATGGATATTTATAATATATTTGTATGAACATTAAGACTGGCATTAGTTTATATAGTCTGAGGCTTGCCAAATTCATGGGTATAAGATATTGTTTAAAATCAAAGTCTTATTACCTGTATTGCATATAAACCATGTTGATAATTTAATTATTTGGTATTCTATATCTTGAAAGGGATTTCTTATATTATCAGCTTGATGTGGTCTATGCTGTACTTGATACAGTGCTTCCTACACTTAGTTTTATATTTACTGCGAGTCTTTCTTTGAGCAGAACGTGCAAATTATAAATTCAGATCAATGATGAATTTTATTATAACCTTCTGCTGTCACAAGTTACTAATCCTTTGTCATTTCCAGAAATCCTTGATACTATATCTCCTTAATTTTTATTTTTATCTCATGGATAAAGATAGATCCCCCACAAAACAAAAAATCACCAGAGAGTAGCTTGCTAGGCTCAAAGAAGGTTTAGATTCTCGTTCTTCACATACCTATCAACCTAAACCTCAGCCTTAGTACAAAAATAAAAGCAGGCAGGAATTTATCCCTGCCTGCTCTCCTGTTGAGATACGTTATAAGGCCTTCCCCAAATAAAAACCAAATGAACAGCTCAAAGCCATCCGTAAAGACTACTCGAAAAAGCAAGGTTCTCCTCTTCCATACCATCCGCAATATCAGGAAGATCAACACTACATTCGCACTTCAAACAACTACGAACAAAATTATAGGCTTTCACCATAACCAAGATATCAATCAGGCTACAGCAATGAGTATAAAAGTCCAATGAAATGTCCTCGGCACGGGAACAAATGGACTGCCCCAGTTGCGCCAGTGATGATTCCTTATCAAGATTTCCAGCCTTACAGCATGCCAAGCCCATCAGGGATGTATTGGTCAGGACAGCGATATAACCCCTACCCTCCTTTCTGAAGGAAAGTTTGACATTGAATTATAAAATAATTAGAGAGGCGTTAATTACCATCTATTTTAATCAAATGAATCTAGCACAGACACCTCAATCTATCGTTACATCAGGACTGATTGTAGAGTTAACCTCATTGACAGGACTGACAGGTTTGTTGGAAGGCCATGGACATCCAGATTTCCACCTACACTAAGATCTCTCCCGCTAATAGTTGATCGAATTTAAGGAGTACCTAGATTTAAGTCATCCTTTGCCTATTGATAACATTCTTTTTGAAGGACGCTCTACGTCAAGCCTTTCAGACTCCATGAGATAGTTCTGCCAGGCCTTTCTTAATAGAAGGACGCAATTCGAACATGCCTCAGATCGGCGGGATATCTCACACGAAAACCTAATTGTGCAAAAAATAATCAACAACCATGAACATATTCCAGAAGAAACTATTCGTCCAGCAATGACCAAGAGATGGTGGACACCGGATGAAGACTAAAAATTAAAGAAATTGGTTGAATTATTTGGAGCTCGCAACTGGAAAAAGATAAGTTCCCATTTCGGGGATAGAAGTGACGTCCAATGCTTGCATAGATGGCAAAAAGTGCTCAACCCCAATCTTATCAAAGGGCCTTGGAGTAAATAGGAGGATGAAATCCTTACTACCCAGGTGCTGTAAAAAGGGGCAAAGACATGGTCATCGATAGCTAGTTATCTTCCTGGTAGGATTGGCAAGCAGTGTCGTGAAAGATGGCACAACCACCTCAACCCTAAGATAAACAAAAAGGACTGGACTGAAGCATAAGATGAGGCTTTAATTCAAGCCCATAAAAAATTTGGTAATCATTGGGCTAGGATCGCCAAATTTTTTCCCGGTCGTTCAGACAACGCTATAAAGAATCATTTCAATTCTACTATAAAGCGCAAGCTGAGACTAGGAAGGATTCAAAGCAGCAATAACAGTCCTAGTTCAATATCTCACAATGGTCCTTCTGTGACAGAAATCCATCCGTGCAGATTGTCATTTGCGTAGAGCTTACCGATTCCTGACTTAGAGCTATCTGTACTAAGTATTCAAATTACATTGGATAAATTAGAACATAACTCCACACAGATTTTGCAGGAGATAATGGCTCAAATTGGTTTAAGCTGAAGATTTGATCTTCTGAATTGTCATGCACAAACATATAGTATGCATTTAGTAGCTTATGAATGGTGTAGTAGAGCAATAATTTGATCCTCTGGTTCTTTTTCCATGCAATTAAGGCAAATAAATATAAATTATATAGGTAGTGTTCTGCAGCTTGTAGCTCTCTTAATAAATTTAAATTGTAATGCAAAAATTGACCAACCGGCAGTTAGCAGAAAAATTACAGAGCTCTGAAAGGCAGCTTAACTTACCCCCACCCCGAGATTATCAAGCACATTCCCATGCTCTTTAACCTACCCTACCTAAAAGAGGGCCTCACACTTCCTTCAAGTTCAACAAGACAAAACTAAGGGCCTTTCTATAAAAAAATGGGAGATACGCAGACAAGCACAGAATTGAAGTCTGGTCAAATTTCTTGGATCTACCAGTCATCGGTCAGTCCGCATTTGATGAGCTACAAGGATTGGAAACAGGATAGACAGCGAAATGGGTAGGAGCGTAGTACCCAATTAGAGATCCTTAACTGTTCAACACTCTTATAGAAATTCTATCGTTGATGGGGCATGTCAGTCCTCTGTTCTAGGAGATGAAATCACTACCGCCATAGTTTTCCCTTTCGTAAAATTATTTGGTAGGAAGACTAAATTCTGCCTGGAGGCAGTTCTAACAATCCTCGCAAACTGCTGCCAGCATTTTTACAAGAACTTTCCCAACCCCTCCTTCGAATTCGTACAAGCCGTGTAAGAATTACTATCTTTAGAGGCGTAAACCTTTTTGGACGGATTAAAGGCAAAAGAACAAAGTCTAACAGGTTTGGTCTGGGCCCTAACAGAGCATTTGTTTGCACAGCAATTATGTAAAGAGGATTGGCTGTCTCTGCTTGATTTTCTGGTCAGTTATATTGAACGGCCTGAGTTTTTGCTTTACTTTATTGTTGCATGGATCAGCAAGTACAGGTATCTTTATGAGGAGACAACCAACCAAGAATCTCTCTAATCAGCTGTTCGAAAGGAATGTTCACCCAGGATTGACGGGCTTTTGAACTAAGTGATGCGCATGCATCAAGCCGGGATGCTTTGTAAGACAGGCTTGAAATACTCCAAGCCTAATCTCATCGATCTAAATAGTGGCATGTTCAACCCTCGGCTAATAGCTTTTCCTGTAGAGGCTACTAAAGAATGCAGGAACAACAGAGATTGTAAGACATTGAGCTTGAGCGACTAAGAGGCAGGGTCGAGATGGTAGGGTAGATACATAGCCACATCCAAAGAGTGGTAGGTGAGTAGGCTCGAAATGCTGCCATCAATGCCAAGATGGTTGAATGGTAATACCGGCATGAGAACAGAGCACTAGCCAGACAAATTGACATGAAAATACCTGAACGCCTCTAAAATCTAGAGGGAATGGTCAAGTCAATTCGAGAGTCTTTGCAGAAGCAGCAGGATATAAAGAAGACTATTATCAAAGGTCCGAAGAAGAGCAACCCTATCATTTCAGAAAATAGACTTAAACAGCTGAAATCGATGGAGCAGCTTGAAGCATCTGCGATGATTCTGCTGTCGAAGTATGAGAATATCATTCGGAGCAATAATATTATGGCAAACTTCAGCCAGTCAGTTCCTTCACACTGCGTGGTATAAACTTCTAGTCCTTTGTAGGGCCACCTTCGTGCCTAAATTTTAGAGCTGCAGCATAAGCTACGGCAAAAGGAGGAGAATAGTCAGCTGAACAAGTACGAAAGGATGGCAATAAAGGGTGTATGACCTCATCCAATTCAAGTATATAATTGCTTTAACTTAATCATGTAACCTTACAGAAGATGGTTTTATTAATGGTTGTAAAGGGGTAGATGATTTATTATTAACATAACACCATTGCTGTAAGTGGTTGGTGAGGGATTAGGATTGGGTTAAACCATGGATTTAAGGATATCTCTCAAATTAAAATCTGCGCATATTCTCTTTTTTGATACGCAGATTTGGAACATGGATGCGCATAATGCCACAACATGCACGCACAAAGGGTTTTAAATACTCCCACGTCAATCAGACTTAACAATGAAAATCATCGCTCCTTAGGCCTCTGTCAAGGACAACCAGCTGTTTGCCAAGTACACCCATAGGCAGCATCATTTCCGCAAGGAGGATGACTGTTTGAAGTCTCATCTAACCTCTCAACATTTCGAGTTCCAGACTGACTTGAGGGTGCCGTAGTGCGGAATCATGATGGTGGGACTTGGTGGGAACAACGGAACAACCCTAACTGCTGGGCTTATTGCAAACCGCCTTCGACTTGAATGGGAAACTAGAGAAGGTATACAAAAGGCTAACTTCCTTGGTTCAATGACTCAATGCTCCACAGTGAAGTTGGGACTCCTCGATGATGCTGAATTCAATCTGCCCTTCAGAGATCTTTTGCCTATGGTTGATCCCAAACAGCTTGAGATTGGAGGTTGGGACATCAGTGGATTGAACATGCACGATTCAGCAAAAAGGGCCAAAGTGCTTGAACCTGATTTGTTGAGACAGTTGAAAGAGCCGTTATCAGCAATCAAGCCAAACAAAGCCATCTACTACAAGGATTTTATCGCCTCAAACCAAGAGACTAGAGCTGACAACATCCTTTAGAACAAGAACAAGATGGACGACCTGAACTGTATCCGAGGGGACATCAGGAAATTCAAGGAGGCGAAGGGACTTAGTAAGGTTATTGTCCTCTGGACTGCCAATACTGAACGTATGTGCAAGTTGACTGATTGTGAGAGTGAAGAGGCCATTATGAATGCTATCAAGAAGAATGACTCTGAGGTTTCGCCTTCTTTGATTTATGGGATGGCTGCTGCTCTTGAGGGTTGTCCTTATATAAATGGGTCACCTCAGAATACCGTACTGCCAGGACTTCTAGAATGCGCCAAGCGCAATGGGACAGTCGTAGCTGGAAACGACTTGAAAACTGGTCAGACTAAATTCAAAAGCTGCTTCGTGCAGTTCTTGATTGACGCTGGCATCAAACCACGTTCGATAGTCTCTTACAATCACCTTGGAAACAATGATGGACGGAACTTGGCTGAATAGGCACAGTTTAAGTCAAAGGAGACCACCAAAAAAGACTGTACCCTTGATCAACTGGCAGGCAGTGGCCTGTATGAAGAGGGTGAGAAGCCAGACCATGAGGTCGTTATCAAATACGTTCCAGCTGCTGGAGACAGCAAGAAGGCAATCGACGAGTACATGAGTGAAATCTTTTTGGGAGGAAAGCACAGCTTCGTTTCTTATAATGTTTGTGAGGATAGCTTGCTCGCAGCACCTTTGCTACTGGACTTAGCACTATTGGCTGAACTGCTTAGTAGAATTTCATATCGCAAGGAGGACGGAAAAGTCGAGAAAGTCGATTCGTTGCTTTCATTCCTCGGCTACTTTCTGAAGAACCCTCAAATGCGAGGTCCAAGAAGCAGCGGACTGTTTTGGCAGCGAGAGCGACTATGCGGCCTACTGCGAGCAGTTGCAGGGTGGGGTCAACTCGACATTCTCCACCTAAATGTTTTATGAGCTATCTAATATCATTCACTTTCAACTGTAAACCCATCCAATATAATAATATTAGTTGTTAGTTATGCGAAGTACATTCTTTGTCAACAAGAACAGCAAAGAACTTTAGAGGATTGATGAAGTGGAGGTGCCCTAGATTAAACCCCTGGCTCTTAACTTCAAGTCTAATTCCCTTGGTAACGACCAGCACTTTTAAAGGAAGCCTCCTATTCCTCAACAGAAGAAATCTGTTACAATTACAGCCCCACCATAAAAATCATCAGACCAAATAATAAACCCAAACTTCCCTAGTTTAAGTGGTCTAGCTAATCCGCTAACCTCTAGTTATAAGCTTATTGGATCATCATCATTTCCCTAAACTCAACAGTAGAAATGTGCCCGATCTTAATTGCAGTTGCATCCATCATCTCAAACTCAGGTACCATCCCTACCATCTCAGCCTTAGTTGAATCCACCTTACATTAAATATACTCTTCCACCTTAAGCACCGCCAATGTACAGTAGAGTTATTGAAGAAAACCAAAGGCCGTTAAACCTGAAATCACTGGCTTCAATTTAAAATAAAGCATCTCCTACAAAACCTTTTTGGTACTCAGCCAGCAAGATCCAGGTAAATACTTCTGAACAAGCAGAGAATATAATAAGGCATGGTAAGTAGCAAGAATGCCTCTTCATGAGATCGAACTAGGTATACGCCTATCCTATAATCGGCAAGGAAATCCAACATTTAAATGCTAAGCATGTACCGAGTCGGGACATGTATGCCCTATTTACAGCCAGACATTATTGACAGTAATTATAATTAATTCATAAATATCGGCCTGTCCGGTTGACCTTGTCCACTAATGCTTATTGCTCACGACTTTAATGAAGTAACTATTCCACTCTTTTGTTCATCTCTGCCTATACTCCTTGGAGTTGCACCCCTACGCTCTATACTCTACGTATTGCCTGCTCTAACTTCATATTGTCTTGTAGGGCTGTGTTCAACATAGCTATTTGACGATCCAGTGCTTCACTTAGCTGCTTTTCTCTGCTCTGGGTCGATCTCGTCTGAGACTGCTTGCGAAAGGCGTCCACTATCCTTTCAAAAGCTTGAACTTACATAACGAATTATTTAATGATTGATAATGGCATGTCATGTCAGCGAGAGAAGACAGTGGGACGATTGGCCTTGAACACTGTCTTAAAGCGCCTTTGAGAGGGTCTGTGGATACGCTTCAGCAGAGGGAAATGGATCTTTGAGTTACGCATCTGGATCGAGCGTGGCCTTCGTACATTCTTGCCAGTGACTATCTCGGTCTTAATGATGTGAATGGTATCATGATTGGCACGGTGGCTGCCAGACATCTCATGATAGAGCTGGGAAACAGCTCCGTTAAGAGTGATATCTCTGAATTCCTTGTACATGTTGTGATAGTTTGTCCTGGATTGATACTTAAAGAGGATTCCGAAGGTCTTGATGGCTTGCTTGTTCCGTTCAAAGATCTAGCGGATAGATAGGATTCCCAACCCCAACCCCAACCCCAACCCAACCCCAACCCAACCCCAACCCCAACCCCAACCCCAACCCCAACCCCAACCCCAACCCCAACCCCAACCCCAACCCCAACCCCAACCCCAACCCCAACCCAACCCCAACCCCAACCCCAACCCCAACCCCAACCCCATTTGGAGAGATGCATCGCGTGGCTCCTGAGGTGCCTTCTTCGTCAACTTAACCATGTTGAAAATTATGTTGATGATAAAAAAAGATCAATCTTTTTTCATATCCGTTTGATGGTAGTCAATCACTGTTCTGTTGAGAGTGAGTATGCATTATCCTTTGCATCTAGCTAAGAAATGATTAACTAATTTAGCTAAGAAAGAAACTAACTAATAGAGCCATATGAAGCAAAGGTTAGATTGCCAATTCTAGAACAAACAGTATAAACAATGTTGGATGCATTTGAATAGGTAAAGATCATTATTTAGATTCTACCTAGCCATCCAATCCTGGAATCAAAACAGTCCTTGAACATTCTCATGCCTCAAGAAGGAGCGCCTCTCCTTGCTTTACTTGAATATTTTATCATATATAGGAAGATATCTAATATGCTGGATACTTTGAAGAATCTGCCTGTGCAATTCAGGTCGATGTATGATCATTATCCTCACTTGAGCATAGCCTTGGTTGTCTCTGTGCCCATTCTAGCAGCTATCAAGCTCTATTATGGTGGAACCTACTGCAAGGTATCAAAAGATATGACTGGTAAAGTTGTAGTCATCACAGGAGCCAACTGCGGAATCGGCTTTTTAAACGGCTTTAGCCCTAGCTCAGCAAGGAGCCACTATCTTGATCCTATGCCGGGACAAAGGTAGAGGCTAACGTGCCCTTTAAAAGATAAAAGCTGCTTCACCTAAAGGCTGTGTCGATTTGATCCTGTTGGACCTCTCAAGTAAAGAATCGATTTAAATCTGTGCCAAGAAGGTGCATGAAAAATACTAGAAGATTGACGTATTGGTGAATAATGCTGGGGTGATTATTCCTAACTTGAGTATGACTAAGGACAGCTTGGAGATGATGGTTGGTACTAATCATTTTGGACACTTTTATCTCACTCAGCTGCTGTTTGACCTCATCCCAATCCTCACGAGAAGGCAGAGTAATCAACGTAGCTTCGATGGCCAGTTAAAAAGCCAAAATCAATTTTGATGATATAAAACAATTTCAGCAGCTTCGAATCTATGAAGAACTATAGTGTTTCTAAACTGTGTAATGTGATGTTTTCCAAATAACTGAATGAGCGCTGTCGGAAGGCTAACATCAGAGTCAAATCCATGTCCCTGCATCCTGGCGTTATCTTCACTGAGATTGGGAGGCATATGTTCGACAGCTGCTTTAAAAAGCTGTTGCTGGTGGTGATATTCGGTGCGTTTTGGTTATTCTCCAAAAGTGTGTATCAAGGTGCACAGACTACTTTGCATCTATGCATGGAGAGCTATGAGGCACTTGAAGGAGGGGCTTATTATGCGGATTGCAAGGTAAAAAAGAACAATGAATTAGCGAACAGTGAGTAAAATAACAAGCGGCTATGGAACAAAAGCTAGGAATGGACAGGCAAGTCATTTCTCTGATAACAAATTTACATTTATACGATCAAGTTATTAAACACCGTATTTGATAATTTAAACTTCTCAATTCCCTAGTCAATAAAAGATAAATGTAAAGAGCTACTAATAGAGTACACTTTTAAGTGCTAAATTCATTTGGTACAATATTTATCTATCTCTGCTTTTTATGGGCGCCCAAGCTAACGGAGAGGAGAGTGTCATGCCGGAATAAATCACCATTCCTAACCACTAGATAACAACCTCACAAAAAAATATAAACACAGGCTTTCATAACATAACCAGTCAAAATTCTACCATGTGTCGTAATCGATAAGATATAGACTAGGTAAATTCGGATGTAGTAGTTGATGTGGTCAATTAAAAGGCCTAAAAAAAGATCCACTCGTGCTTTTAATCAAGAGGCTATCACAACTGATAAAAAACATTGAATTTTGTTATATTCTATTTAATTGTTTTATATGAGTAATACCTTCACAATTTAACACATTTGTCATTGATTATTTTATTATGATCGATTATTCAAAAGGTGTGTTCTAACAGTATAATGTTAAATTGATACAAGGCTTGTCGCTTCATAATATACCAGCGAGTTCTTTCCAGTCCGGGTGCAGAATTCCCGTGTTATCTCCAGCCTATAGTTGTTTTTTGTTAGCAAACCATTTTCAATGAATTATATATATTCATAACTACATGGGTTAACTTTATTGAGGGGCTTAATTTATGTTTCATTATTAAAGTCAATCAATGAGATACGATGAACTGTGCGACTCTCTTTATGGGGCGACTCTTAGGTTCAGAGAAGTAACTCCTCTCTGTGCTTGTTCTCTACCTGCCACCTATATCCATAACGATCGCCAATTAAGGTGCCTCAAATGCACTCGGCCTGAAGATCTAGCCACATCCCTCCATCTCAACACCACTGATCTCGACCCACAGTTCATTATCAACAGCCTTACTGGATCTGCTTAAAGATAGAGAGCAAGCCATGCTATTAACAACCTAATCGATATAAAGATCGCATAATTAAATGCCTATCGTGAAGATATTTTGTAGTCCTTGCCAACGATCTCTACTGATGCTTGTAGAGAAGTATTATAGCTACAGCTAGAGGGCAAACTGGAAGTCAATCAGGGATCACTGAACTTAGGATTCATTAAGATGAAGGATAGCTGGTTAAAATTGCACAAAGGTTTGAAGGATATGCATGAGAATGGTGGTATGCATCTGAATCAGGTCATTAATTAGGTGAAGGCTAATCTAGACCAGTTTTACCTCCGCTATCCGCCTCCTCAACCATTCGAACTGCACCATCTTCGAACTTATTAACTGGATGATCATCCACGTTCTGCATTGTCACTTGGCAGAGATCACTGGTTGATAAGCTGTCAAACCAAGCTCATCGAGCTAAAGAACGGTAACAGAAAGATTGTGATTGAAGGGATTACTATTGAGGCGCTGGCCTTAATGCCAGATGGATCAATAATCGGTAGTGACTATGAGAAGCATCAACTGTTCAAGATGGATGTTAATCATGCTCTCACTTATCTGCCTCATACTCAATTCAAACAGCATTGCAGTGGCATCTGTGTTCGATAGAATGGGGAGATCTTGTATACTGATTGTGATGACAACAGGATCATGCGAACTAGACTAAATAGCAAGGTGAGTGAAGTGCATTATGATGTCAGGTTGAGTGACCCTGCAAGTATAAGAGAACTCAATGGATTCTTTTTCATTGCAAACAGGGGGTACTAATCAAATACTACAAGTTGACAGTCAAATGAAAGTAAAGACTCTTGACATGGCAGACGGAGTCAAGTTTTACAACTTGAGAAGGATGACTGTGAAAGGTGTGTCGGTGATAGTGTGTGACAGTGGTAACAAACGACTAGTGGAGGTCTGGAAAAATGATGAGGAACTGTTACACAGAGCCATAAATGTCAAAAGTGTAGCTTTGAAGGGTATTAACTCTGTTTCTATTGACGAGAGAAGGGGTAGCCTGATTATAACTGATTATGATAGCAAGAGCACGCATGTGTTTCAGGTAATGAGAATGATGTTTTGATGATAATTGATGAGAATATGACTCAGACAACATATATATAGAGGCTGACATTCCCTTGTCATGTTCTGGCAGTTAAAAGATTCAGCATTCATTATTGATATCATAATAATAAAGATTACAAAATAACTAATAAATATCTAACAATAACCTACTAATTGAATGTTTTATCAAACTGTGGCCTTGCCTATTCATTCTTGCATATGCTCATCTCTATTCAAATGGAGGGTGGAGGCCTTATGTCTTGAGTTTCATAATCATGAACAGATGAGTAATTATTAATCACAAAATATACTGGACTATGTGAGCTTTACAAGATCTAATCTTGTCTCATTCTGCATAAATAGATTATTAATTACTTGGCTCTGTAAATGATGGACATGCTCAAATTAAATATAGACAATAATCTTTTCAACAAATGCGCATAAGAAATAGGAAATATCCTTACCTGCAAGTGTACTAGCCCAGGTAGATCCGTACTGCTCGCAACAAATATTTAGCCCCCCTTCCCAACACAGTGAAAAATGCAAAAAAAACAATATGGGTAAGAGAATCTATTGGACAAGGATAATTTAAGTTGGTGGCAGCCCGGAGTGATAGAGTTTGACAAAAGGTCAATCCATTTAATTCAAAATACCGGAAATTAGTTCAAGTTTACCTCAATTTTGAAGAAAAAGTAAGAGGGAATGGACTCTCAGTCTAAATAGGACTTGTAATCAATATAGATAAAGTAGTGCAGCATCTGCTGGGAAGATTGGCAGATAAAAATTTACGTCTTTGGATTGTGGCCACCAGTTCCATTCAGATTGCCTCTTCTCTTTCTTCTAAGTGCTTATAAAGGGCAAATCTTTCCCTCTTTTCTGTCCGATTTAAGATTGCAAAGAATAAATCCAACAGCATCTCAAGGATATCCTGACTACCCGTCAGTATTATTAGCACCTGGACAACAGTCTCATATTCATTGACTCGGATGATAATTATTTCTGTTGCCCAACTCCTGATTGCTCCATGGCTGTATAAAAGAGTCGCTTCAATCAGCACTTTGTCTGCAGTACGTGCTAGAAGGAGTACTGCACGGACTGTGCCCGGGAGTGGCATACGGGTCTTTCTTGTGAAGAATATCAAAAGCTTAGAGAAGAACAAATAAATTAAGACAGGTTTGATTCTCTCGTTTAAGAATAAGGCTACCGGCAATGCGTAAAATGCAAGGCTTGGATTGAGAGGACGTAGGGATGTCCACACATAAAATGTAGGTGTGAATTCTAGTTCTGCTATGCTTGCGGTGCTAGCTCCCTGTAGCATAATGGAGCATAATGATGGCCTTAAAATAAAAGCAAGTAAATTAATTTATATTTATCATTAAATCATTCTTGCTATTAGTTAGGCTCGTAAATGAAAGTCACTGGGCCATCGTTCATGCTGCTGACCTTCATCATGGCCCGAATTTGCCCTCCTTTATCAGCTCAGGACTGTGCTTCTTACGTAGGCTGTCCACCAGCTGATTGTATATCTTTTAGGCCTACTCAGGCGGCATCGCCTTATGGAAATCGGGTTTGTTTTTTTTCTTTATATCGGCATACAACGTGAATTGTGACACCACCAGCACCTCTAACTTTGCCTCACTGACACTTGTCTTCCACGGGATCATTTTACCTTTCTAGTCAGTCTGGTCGAAAGTCCTTAGTTTAAGTATTTTGTCAGCGGCTCTTTCGGCAGCAGCTAGACCATCGCCGTGCGTGACTCCTGCCAGTACGAGAAGTCCAGGTCCGATGGCAGAGTGCTGTTCTCCATTGATATGAACAGCGGCGTGAGTGACTCTGGTGATAACAAAGCGCATAGAAATCAAGCTGTATAATAACTCTCCAATCAAATATCAAATATGGATAGAATAATATTAAATATAGTATCTTCAATATGTGAGTGCGCCATTACTAAACCAATTAAATCATTAAGGTGATTATTATAACAAATTTGATTCATTATTGAGATGGAGCAGGATAAGGATTATTTGAAACTAGCTGGCAGCAAAACTGTCGCAAAGGCTATCGATGGAGGGTACTCTTCTCATCAGAAACCATCCTCCTCAGTGCCAACGTCGTCAAAATCAATGACTATGGTAAGCGCCAGGATCGTGCCATTCTCCCTCACCAACAAAAGTCTTTGCAACCTCAACGGGAAGAACATGAAAAGGAGGATCGAGATTTAAAAACTACAAGCTGTGACCATCAGCAAGCTAAGCCCAGAATTTGTCTTCCATGTAAACGATTAATATGATTATCGCTTTTTCGCAGCAGAAAAGAAAGAGGAAATTGTAAGGACCGTAATTGAAGCGTATGTCAATAAGACAGGCAAGAAAATTATGGTTTTCCCCAGGGAAGATGTCTCTTTGTAGCCCTTTGCCACTACCAAGACAGCCAAAAAGAAAGGACTGGAAAAACAGCCATCCACCGGCGGCCTTATGGTCGGAGCAGCCGAATTCGATGCCATGATGTCCAATGATGAAATCCGTAGCAAGACCAAAACCTTATATTCACAAGATAAGACTGAAGTGAGCATGAGAGACTTCAATCCAATCAAGATGCTCGGGAAGGGAGCATTTGGAACTGTGGTGTTGGTTGAGAAGAAGGATTAAAAACGATTGTACGCTTTGAAGAGCATCAACAAATAAGACATCATCAAGAAAAAGCAACTTGAACATACCAAAACTGAAAAGCTCATCCTAGAACACATCAATCACCCATTCCTTGTCAACCTTGTCTATGCGTTTCAAACCCCTTCCAATCTGCACTTTGTCATGCAGTTCTTAAAGGGAGGAGAACTTTTCCAGCACCTTTCAATGGCTCGCAAGTTCGATTAGAAGCGAGCTTTGTTCTACACAGCAGAAATTTCACTCGCTCTTGGGCACTTGCACTCCAAGGACATCATCTACCGGGATATCAAACTTGAGAACGTGCTGATGGATGAGGAAGGACATGTCAGCCTGACTGATTTCGGAATGGCCAAGATTGTAAAAGAGAACCAGACTGCGATGACCTTCTGTGGCACTCCGGAGTATATCGCCCCTGAAGTGCTGTCAGGCAAGGGGTACACAAAGGCGGCTGATTGGTGGAGCCTGGGTATACTGCTCTTTGAGATGATCCATGGTCTGCCTCCTTTCTTCCACAAGGTACAGTCCACAATGTACAAGCTCATCGAAGAGGGAGAGCTGAAGTTCAGCGATAAAATACTTTGCTCAGCCACTACCAAAGATCTCATCACCAAACTACTCAAAAAAAAATCTGCGGAGAGGCTAGGCCACGAGAAGGATGTGGATTAGATTATGGCTCATCCAGCATTCGCGCACATCGACTGGAAACTGTTGGGGTAGAAGAAGGTTGAAACTCCTTTCAAGCCGAAGGTGTAAGGAAGCAGCTGGATGTAGAACTTCGACAGTCTGTTCACAAAGCAGAAGATCTAGCTGGAAGACAAGCCTGTAAAGGACCCGGAGATGGTGAGCTAGGCATTCAAGGACTTTGGATTCTGAGATATCACCAATATTCATCTAATGATAGTTCTTCGTCTGACTAGAATGGATTTCCTTATGATCGACTTCCGGGACTTACCAATCAGATCAAGATAGTCGTCCGGCAAGTCCTTGTAGGTGGGGTTGATTTTCTTCTTGTATACCTTCTGGTGCTTCAGCATCTCTTTTATCTTCTTCAGAGATTTCTTCTCGATTCGCGTTTCCTATTGGGCAGACATATCTGGCTTGTCAAGATGATCCATCACGAACTTCTCCATGTACATCATGCTCAGAGAACTTAGCTGAGGCAACTTCCGAGAATACTAAGAGGCGACTATGGGGAGGAGTTGGAGTTGATACTTTTTGAGGCTGGGAGTTTCAAACAACTTGCGTACTTTGTGGGTGGCGAAAAGGTTGAGTTTGGATGGGATTGGTAAGAGTTCATCCTAGCTAATAGCACGAGTCTTTTTACTAGCCATTAATATTTCTAACTTACCATATATTTCAACCAACCACCACTAAGAACAATCCTGGTCTTATCAATCATGGATGTATATTGTCAGAAATAGATATTAATATAATTATGGATGATACATTGATTGAGGTTGTCTCAAAGCTTGATGGGAAGGATGCTAGTCCTGTCCAGGCTGCTGTCATTGGCTACCTTGCCAGACAGTATCCTGACCATCTCTCCCTCTCTTTTGAAATTCTCAACAACCTTAAGGCCCTCCAACTCAAAGGCTCTATCAGCTAGGATGAGGTCAACACGGTCCTGCTTTAATATTGGCCAGTGGCCTTGAATAAAAGGCTGTATGAACCTCTAAGCAATATCATAAAGTATGGGAGTAATTTTGTCGATATAAAAGGGATATGGCTATGCATGTCTGAATAGGAAGAAGAGCATATTTAGGCAGGGGTCTCGGATTAGAAAAAGGGATCGGATTAGATGGAGCAATTTTTAGGCAAGTTATTTGAGCAAGTAAATGAGAAGAATAATATATTTGCTAACTTAGCCAACTAAGTACTTCATAATATCAAGTAACGAAAGGCTCCTCTGTCCAAAAGTATTTAACCACCCTTGAAGAAAACAGATCCTCAGGTCAAGAAAGATGCCAGAGAGGAGTTCAAGCGTTAGCAACTATTTTAAAAAAACAAAAAGAAACAGTCACCTCCCATCCAGAAGATGGAGGAAAAAGAATGCAGCATCTGCCTAACCCTAGCTGATCCCAGGTGAAAAGATGTTCGAGTTGGTCTGCAAACACGCCTATCACTACGATTGCATCTCCAAACACTTCGAAACCCAGATCAATCTCAATCAATTCCCCTTGTTCTGCCCTTTAGACTAATGCAAGAAAGAGGTTTAGCAGCACATCCTCAGAAACATTCTCAACTAGCTCCAGTATTCTCTGTACCTCAACAACAGCTTGCTGGGGTTGCTTGACCTTCAAGGAGACTATTTTCATTGTCCTACCACTGACTGCGATGAAATTGTACAGAAGCACCCTACCAGCAATTTCTTTGCCTGCTAACAGTGCAAAAAGATGTACTGCACGGACTGCGAACAAGAGTGGCACCATGGGATTGGGTGTGTGAGGGAGTACAGGATAGCGAGGGATCAACAACAACAGGACAAATTGTTTAGCAAGCTAGCATCAGAGAAATATAAGCAGTGTCAGAAGTGTAAGACGTGGGTTGTAGCGGACATAGGGATGTCCACATGTGAAGTGCAAGTGCGGGAATGAGTTCTGTCATGCATGCGGAGGCAGCTACCCTTGTCAGATTCACGGGGGAATGCTGGAGATTATTGATTGATGATATGGAAGAGGAGTCATCTTTTATTGACGAAGAGATGTTATATTAATCCCATACCAGATTCTTTGTTATCATGCTTTGTGCATTCATCACAGCATTATAAAAATATCCCACTGCATTGCACTATGGAAGACAGTCAGATTCTCGAGTAGCTGAATGGAAGGGATATGCACGCCGTATAACGCGGCAGGAAGGAGTTCCTCAAATGTAGGATTCTCATCGTCTTCTTCCTCGTCTGCAAACTCGTTCTCTGTGCTATCTCCCTCAACGCCCTCTCAACTCGGACAGACATCAGAATCTGGCTCATCCTCAGCCTCGTGTTCTTCAGCTCAGTCATCCTGCTTAACCTCTACATGACCTTCTCTACCTGCAGGAGTAACTTCAAGCAGAAATTAGCAACCTATTTCAGAGAGGATCGGTACCACGATTTGGAAGGATCTGATGAGAATACTGTCGCCGTTTAGATATCAATCTACTTCCAAAGGTCGATCGTAAGGTTCTTTAAGCTACTTTTCAATCAAGTGCTGCTCATCTGGGGAATCGTGTACTACTTTTCAGACCAGCTGGGAAGTGGCACCTATGTGGAATGGGTTTGGTGCATCATGCTCCTCTAGGCCCTTGCTTACATCAAAATATATCTGGTGGCAGGGTTCGCGCTGGGCTGCTTACTACCTAGCTTCTTGGTGTACTCATTGTACAAGTACTGCACAAACCGCATTGAGACCAACCAAATTCTGAACAGTCTCCATTCACAAAAGCTGGAGAGCCTGGGTAGGGAGTCCGTCCAGCAGTGGTCTCTGTACGATTTGTCTGCTGGATTTCAGTATGGATTCTGACATAATCAAGCTGGACTGCCATCAGAACCACATCTTCCACGAGATGTGCATCAAGGCTTGGGTGCAAGTGAGTTCAACCTGTCCGGTGTGCAGATAGCCTATTCAGCCTTCTGCCCCTGTATGATCTTTCAATGGCCTAACTTTTTATTAACTTTGTGCACCATCTCCTGCACGACCTTGCGGATGGTCGCCATTGCCTGGATATCTCTCACTGCCTGCTCTCTTCGCCGCTCGCTCTCAGCCCCAATTTGGGAGTCAATTTTTTTGAAGAGAGTACTCAGCTCATGCTTGCTTAAAGCTTAGTTCAGCTCTTCCTTGCCCAGCCATTTTTCCTTGCCGAAGATCTACCTCGTGATCCTCTTGATCTCATCGTTAGAAAGCCTGAGTCTAGGGTGTGGCAGGCCTTCTGGTCTTTCTAGAGAGCAGGCATTTGCTCAAGGCCCTGAACATCGCATCTACAAAGAAGCCCAACTCTGCAGGGAGAATCTCAGTCCTCCTCTAGAATGAGAACAAGTCGACTATCAGCCGACATTTCTGTTAGAAAGGGCCTTTGGAGCAGAGCAGGAGCATAACGTAGAGTTCACATCCGTCTATTCTGCCGACTTTGAAAGGGTCCAGCTGGTGCAGAAGGAACTACTGCAGAGGAACTCGGAGAGTGATGCCGGCTAGTTCAGAAGGGGTCTTTGAACATCATGGGGATGGGAGAAGTCCGGTTGTAGGTGAGTTTTTGGATGACTTGGTTGAAAGTTTAGAGATACCATCCTCCGCAGATATCAAAGAAGGCAGGAGGTAGGCAATCCTAAATCGCCTGTTCCTCAAAATGCCTCTGGAAGAAGGACAGAGACTCCCTTTGGAAATTCATAATCAGTAATCGGCATGTCTTCAAAGAATCCCACTACGCTGTGCCTTCTTTTACAGCCTTGTTGAATGCTCTTTCACTCGACTGTCTGACACTCTGCCTCCAAGCATCTGCTTCCTCCTCTAGTTCTCTTCTTTCAGCTTCTTCTAAAGGTCCAGCTCCAGCATTCTTTTTCGGCCCTACAGGTTGGTTGCCGGTCGAGAATGACAAGCACTTGAGTAAGCCTACTTCTTATCCATGCGTGATGTCTTGACTAAGATGTGATTGAGATCAGATGTCTCCAACGGTCGAAGATGATTTGTTTTCAACCAGCAGCGGCTTGAAGCCTTAGTTGCTGGAGATTCTCGGGCGTGGAGGTGGCTTGTTCCCAGCTCTCTCATTTTCCTTTCCCTGCCTCCTAACTCCAAGCTCTGGCAGGTTCGGACAGCTTGCTTTAGATGACTTCGAGTTTGTCCATCATTTCACAGCGGAGAGATTGTACGGAGAGAGTGCAGCTTTGTACGAGGGAAGAAAGGTGGTCGTGTTGCTTGAGTTGTGAGAGAGCGGCAAGGAGAAGGTCTTTGAGTTGTAGGAGGGGGTCGATAGCCTTGCGGAGTGCCCGGACCTGGTCTTGGAGGGAGAGTGCATCTACATCTTCTGGAAAGAATAGTCTAGAGGCTTGTCCCTCACCCTGAGAGCAAAAAGAATCTTTTTGAAGCATTTGAATTAACCGTAATAAAGCAATTTAGCATAGAGTTAGAGTGTCGCAATGGGGTTGGGGTTGGGGTTGGGGTTGGGGTTGGGGTTGGGGTTGGGGTTGGGGTTGGGGTTGGGTTGTGGGGTTGGG
>NW_028292279.1:0-37072 GCF_963383615.2 Lipophrys pholis
GCAAACTTAATATATCTTTTTGATTTATGTTTCTTATTTTTTATTTTTGATATATATATTTTTCTTTTATTAAAAAGCTAAATTTAAATAATAGACAAGTCCTTATCCTGAATATTTCTTTATTGCTTATTATTTATTATTTTAAGCAAATTTTGATTTTTTATATAAGTATTTTATTTTATTATTAATAAATTCAATGAAAAAATTAAATATTTAAGATATTTATTAAAAAATTTATTATTTCAATTGTTCCCACAAAATTAATAAAAATCTAGCAAATATTTTATAAATTGGGCAATCAATAATTTCATATTAATTTATAATTTCTTCTTATATTAAATTTTTATTATTCTTTATTTTACACATTTATTCATAGACTGAAGTATGATATTTTAATTATTTATTGTTTTTTTCTTATCACTAAAAATTGATTAAATTTATTTTCCTTAAAAAATTATTGCAAATTTAATAACAATAAATCAATTTATGTTGAAGACTCCATAATCCCTTTTTATAAGTTTTATTATTAAGTTTTTTTAGGCCTTCCTTTTTTCATTTTCATTCTATCACTTTTTTATAAACTATGTTATTATTAGTTATTATCATTTTTATGTTAACTTTTATGTTTTCCAAAAGAAGCTTGAGATTTATATACTTCACCACATGTACATTGCCACATTGAAATAAATAATTATAGAAAATTAATTATAATTGTTAATACTTTAATATTAATAATAATAAATCATCACTTTTTTTTTACAAATTATTCCAAAATACTTATTTTATTTAGAATATTCAAATTATAATCAAATCCATGACTTCTCCCATTTTTTAATAATTTTAAATAATTTTCAAGAGTATCTATGGGGATATTTAAGAACTTAGCTGCTTATTAACTAGATTTTTTAATATATTTACCATTATCATCATAATATCCTTTCTATAATTTTTGCCATTAAGAAACTAACTAAATAATTTATTTTATATTTTTTTATTTAGAATTGCTTTCCCTTTTATTACGTAATTTAATAATAATTTTTTTATTTTATGATTAATTGGTTTTTTTTTTTTTCTTATCCTATTTTTCTTATTTTATATTTATAATTCTTTATAAAGGTATATTAACCAAATTATCCTTCAAACTAATATTTATATAAGCTTATTTATTATTATCTTTATAGCTTATACAATAATCTTTTAGATCATTTTTTATTTATTGTAACTTTATTACTAATTTTTGAGTAATTATTTTTTATTAATTGTTTATTGGTACTTAAACATTATTAATTTTTTTTTAATTGATTCCTTATTTGAGAACAATATCTACTTTTATTTTTTAAAATTCTTTTTCTTTCTGATCTTTGTTCTATCCCAACCCCAACCCCAACCCCAACCCCAACCCCAACCCCAACCCCAACCCCAACCCCAACCCCAACCCCAACCCCAACCCCAACCCCAACCCCAACCCCAACCCCAACCCCAACCCCAACCCCCAACCCCAACCCCAACCCCAACCCCAACCCCAACCCCACATAAATGAATTCATCATTTTATGAAATATATATCAATATTCTAAATAATTAATAATCGTAATATTTATAAATAATATGGATTTATTTCAATTACTAGGAGACATGCTCCATTTAATAGCAATAATAATGCTCTTAATAAAAATATTATAATCAAAGAGTGTAAATGGATTATCATACAGAACTCAATAAATGTTCATGACAGTATTCATCTTTCGTTATTCAGATATAATAGTATTTAAAGGAGTTTACATAATTATAATGAAAATAACATTCACATGTTTAACAGCTTATACATTATATCTATTACGTCGTAAAAAGCCATATAGTTTAAGTTATGATAAATAAGCAGATGGATTCCCTCATTACATTTTATATATAGTTGCTGGGATATGGACAATTGTAATAAATATTGGGTAACCTATCAAAATTTATTTATATAGTTACTCTATTTGGCTTTAAAGTTTAGCAATACTTCCTCAATTATGGATGATTAGAAAAGGAAAAGACGTGTAAAACCTTACAAGTAAATATATTGTTTGTATAGTTTTAAAGAAGCTCTTTAGATAAGTCTATAAAATCATTAAGCAAATATGATTTCAATCAGGAAAAGAAGTTTACAAGAAGAGCAGATGGAAGATATAAACCTAATACATATTAAACATTTGATATGTTAATTTGTGATTAAGATAATAAAATATGCTAAAGGAATTAGAGATCAGTATCTGTTTTTTCAGCATTGAAATTATCCTCGATATCATTTAGTGGAGAAGAACCTCAGAGAAATATTAAAATTGGTGAAAATATCATTTAAAAAAATAAAAAAAAAATTAATTTTAAATATTATAAAAATAATGATAATGGGAATATTATCTCTAATGACTAATTCATTAAATATTCTATTAAAAGTACTATTAATCCCTAAATTAAAGTAGGATATCATAAAATTATGAAGAACAGAAATTAAAATTTGAGGAAGATCAATAAATAAACTAAATTTAAAATTTATAATAAAATTGCTCACAAAGATATTTAAATGAGAAATAATAATATCAATCCATTAAACACTATAAAAATAAAAAATTTTAATAATAGTAAATATTTGACTCAAAGAAAAAATTATATAAAATAAGATTTAAGTCAATCTATTACAAAAAAAGATGATTAAATTGAAACGACCATCAAGAAAAAGATTAAAGAATGATTAATAATTGTATTTTATAAAATATATCTAATATAGTGTGATATTTTTAATCTAAAAATTATTAATAATACTAAATTACTAATAAATAATAATCAAATGAAATATCATCTTTTTTTTAATTTCATTCTTCTTTTTTTTAAGTTATTTAATAAGTATATTTGTTTTCTTTCATCCATTTTGCAAAATAATAGCAAACTTAATATATCTTTTTGATTTATGTTTCTTATTTTTTATTTTTGATATATATATTTTTCTTTTATTAAAAAGCTAAATTTAAATAATAGACAAGTCCCTTATCCTGAATATTTCTTTATTGCTTATTATTTATTATTTTAAGCAAATTTTGATTTTTTATATAAGTATTTTATTTTATTATTAATAAATTCAATGAAAAAATTAAATATTTAAGATATTTATTAAAAATTTATTATTTCAATTGTTCCCACAAAATTAATAAAAATCTAGCAAATATTTTATAAATTGGGCAATCAATAATTTCATATTAATTTATAATTTCTTCTTATATTAAATTTTTATTATTCTTTATTTTACACATTTATTCATAGACTGAAGTATTGATATTTTAATTATTTATTGTTTTTTTCTTATCACTAAAAATTGATTAAATTTATTTTCCTTAAAAAATTATTGCAAATTTAATAACAATAAATCAATTTATGTTGAAGACTCCATAATCCCTTTTTATAAGTTTTATTATTAAGTTTTTTTAGGCCTTCCTTTTTTCATTTTCATTCTATCACTTTTTTATAAACTATGTTATTATTAGTTATTATCATTTTTATGTTAACTTTTATGTTTTCCAAAAGAAGCTTGAGATTTATATACTTCACCACATGTACATTGCCACATTGAAATAAATAATTATAGAAAATTAATTATAATTGTTAATACTTTAATATTAATAATAATAAATCATCACTTTTTTTTTACAAATTATTCCAAAATACTTATTTTATTTAGAATATTCAAATTATAATCAAATCCATGACTTCTCCCATTTTTTAATAATTTTAAATAATTTTCAAGAGTATCTATGGGGATATTTAAGAACTTAGCTGCTTATTAACTAGATTTTTTAATATATTTACCATTACCATCATAATATCCTTTCTATAATTTTTGCCATTAAGAAACTAACTAAATAATTTATTTTATATTTTTTTATTTAGAATTGCTTTCCCTTTTATTACGTAATTTAATAATAATTTTTTTATTTTATGATTAATTGGTTTTTTTTTTTTTCTTATCCTATTTTTCTTATTTTATATTTATAATTCTTTATAAAGGTATATTAACCAAATTATCCTTCAAACTAATATTTATATAAGCTTATTTATTATTATCTTTATAGCTTATACAATAATCTTTTAGATCATTTTTTATTTATTGTAACTTTATTACTAATTTTTGAGTAATTATTTTTTATTAATTGTTTATTGGTACTTAAACATTATTAATTTTTTTTTAATTGATTCCTTATTTGAGAACAATATCTACTTTTATTTTTTAAAATTCTTTTTCTTTCTGATCTTTGTTCTATTATTATAAATTTGGCTTTTTTTATTATTATTTCTTCTTTTTTTTCTATTTTTTCAACATGTCAAATAAATAATTAAAAAATAAAATTCTTAATGATGGATAAAATTAAATAAAATAATTTGAATGTAAAATAATTGAATAAAATAATTTATAAGAGTTAGTACATAAATGAATTCATCATTTTATGAAATATATATCAATATTCTAAATAATTAATAATCGTAATATTTATAAATAATATGGATTTATTTCAATTACTAGGAGACATGCTCCATTTAATAGCAATAATAATGCTCTTAATAAAAATATTATAATCAAAGAGTGTAAATGGATTATCATACAGAACTCAATAAATGTTCATGACAGTATTCATCTTTCGTTATTCAGATATAATAGTATTTAAAGGAGTTTACATAATTATAATGAAAATAACATTCACATGTTTAACAGCTTATACATTATATCTATTACGTCGTAAAAAGCCATATAGTTTAAGTTATGATAAATAAGCAGATGGATTCCCTCATTACATTTTATATATAGTTGCTGGGATATGGACAATTGTAATAAATATTGGGTAACCTATCAAAATGTATTTATATAGTTACTCTATTTGGCTTTAAAGTTTAGCAATACTTCCTCAATTATGGATGATTAGAAAAGGAAAAGACGTGTAAAACCTTACAAGTAAATATATTGTTTGTATAGTTTTAAAGAAGCTCTTTAGATAAGTCTATAAAATCATTAAGCAAATATGATTTCAATCAGGAAAAGAAGTTTACAAGAAGAGCAGATGGAAGATATAAACCTAATACATATTAAACATTTGATATGTTAATTTGTGATTAAGATAATAAAATATGCTAAAGGAATTAGAGATCAGTATCTGTTTTTTCAGCATTGAAATTATCCTCGATATCATTTAGTGGAGAAGAACCTCAGAGAAATATTAAAATTGGTGAAAATATCATTTAAAAAAATAAAAAAAAAATTAATTTTAAATATTATAAAAATAATGATAATGGGAATATTATCTCTAATGACTAATTCATTAAATATTCTATTAAAAGTACTATTAATCCCTAAATTAAAGTAGGATATCATAAAATTATGAAGAACAGAAATTAAAATTTGAGGAAGATCAATAAATAAACTAAATTTAAAATTTATAATAAAATTGCTCACAAAGATATTTAAATGAGAAATAATAATATCAATCCATTAAACACTATAAAAATAAAAAATTTTAATAATAGTAAATATTTGACTCAAAGAAAAAATTATATAAAATAAGATTTAAGTCAATCTATTACAAAAAAAGATGATTAAATTGAAACGACCATCAAGAAAAAGATTAAAGAATGATTAATAATTGTATTTATAAAATATATCTAATATAGTGTGATATTTTTAATCTAAAAATTATTAATAATACTAAATTACTAATAAATAATAATCAAATGAAATATCATCTTTTTTTTAATTTCATTCTTCTTTTTTTTAAGTTATTTAATAAGTATATTTGTTTTCTTTCATCCATTTTGCAAAATAATAGCAAACTTAATATATCTTTTTGATTTATGTTTCTTATTTTTTATTTTTGATATATATATTTTTCTTTTATTAAAAAGCTAAATTTAAATAATAGACAAGTCCTTATCCTGAATATTTCTTTATTGCTTATTATTTATTATTTTAAGCAAATTTTGATTTTTTATATAAGTATTTTATTTTATTATTAATAAATTCAATGAAAAAATTAAATATTTAAGATATTTATTAAAAAATTTATTATTTCAATTGTTCCCACAAAATTAATAAAAATCTAGCAAATATTTTATAAATTGGGCAATCAATAATTTCATATTAATTTATAATTTCTTCTTATATTAAATTTTTATTATTCTTTATTTTACACATTTATTCATAGACTGAAGTATTGATATTTTAATTATTTATTGTTTTTTTCTTATCACTAAAAATTGATTAAATTTATTTTCCTTAAAAAATTATTGCAAATTTAATAACAATAAATCAATTTATGTTGAAGACTCCATAATCCCTTTTTATAAGTTTTATTATTAAGTTTTTTTAGGCCTTCCTTTTTTCATTTTCATTCTATCACTTTTTTATAAACTATGTTATTATTAGTTATTATCATTTTTATGTTAACTTTTATGTTTTCCAAAAGAAGCTTGAGATTTATATACTTCACCACATGTACATTGCCACATTGAAATAAATAATTATAGAAAATTAATTATAATTGTTAATACTTTAATATTAATAATAATAAATCATCACTTTTTTTTTACAAATTATTCCAAAATACTTATTTTATTTAGAATATTCAAATTATAATCAAATCCATGACTTCTCCCATTTTTTAATAATTTTAAATAATATTCAAGAGTATCTATGGGGATATTTAAGAACTTAGCTGCTTATTAACTAGATTTTTAAATATATTTACCATTACCATCATAATATCCTTTCTATAATTTTTGCCATTAAGAAACTAACTAAATAATTTATTTTATATTTTTTTATTTAGAATTGCTTTCCCTTTTATTACGTAATTTAATAATAATTTTTTTATTTTATGATTAATTGGTTTTTTTTTTTTTCTTATCCTATTTTTCTTATTTTATATTTATAATTCTTTATAAAGGTATATTAACCAAATTATCCTTCAAACTAATATTTATATAAGCTTATTTATTATTATCTTTATAGCTTATACAATAATCTTTTAGATCATTTTTTATTTATTGTAACTTTATTACTAATTTTTGAGTAATTATTTTTTATTAATTGTTTATTGGTACTTAAACATTATTAATTTTTTTTTAATTGATTCCTTATTTGAGAACAATATCTACTTTTATTTTTTAAAATTCTTTTTCTTTCTGATCTTTGTTCTATTATTATAAATTTGGCTTTTTTTATTATTATTTCTTCTTTTTTTTCTATTTTTTCAACATGTCAAATAAATAATTAAAAAATAAAATTCTTAATGATGGATAAAATTAAATAAAATAATTTGAATGTAAAATAATTGAATAAAATAATTTATAAGAGTTAGTACATAAATGAATTCATCATTTTATGAAATATATATCAATATTCTAAATAATTAATAATCGTAATATTTATAAATAATATGGATTTATTTCAATTACTAGGAGACATGCTCCATTTAATAGCAATAATAATGCTCTTAATAAAAATATTATAATCAAAGAGTGTAAATGGATTATCATACAGAACTCAATAAATGTTCATGACAGTATTCATCTTTCGTTATTCAGATATAATAGTATTTAAAGGAGTTTACATAATTATAATGAAAATAACATTCACATGTTTAACAGCTTATACATTATATCTATTACGTCGTAAAAAGCCATATAGTTTAAGTTATGATAAATAAGCAGATGGATTCCCTCATTACATTTTATATATAGTTGCTGGGATATGGACAATTGTAATAAATATTGGGTAACCTATCAAAATTTATTTATATAGTTACTCTATTTGGCTTTAAAGTTTAGCAATACTTCCTCAATTATGGATGATTAGAAAAGGAAAAGACGTGTAAAACCTTACAAGTAAATATATTGTTTGTATAGTTTTAAAGAAGCTCTTTAGATAAGTCTATAAAATCATTAAGCAAATATGATTTCAATCAGGAAAAGAAGTTTACAAGAAGAGCAGATGGAAGATATAAACCTAATACATATTAAACATTTGATATGTTAATTTGTGATTAAGATAATAAAATATGCTAAAGGAATTAGAGATCAGTATCTGTTTTTTCAGCATTGAAATTATCCTCGATATCATTTAGTGGAGAAGAACCTCAGAGAAATATTAAAATTGGTGAAAATATCATTTAAAAAAATAAAAAAAAAATTAATTTTAAATATTATAAAAATAATGATAATGGGAATATTATCTCTAATGACTAATTCATTAAATATTCTATTAAAAGTACTATTAATCCCTAAATTAAAGTAGGATATCATAAAATTATGAAGAACAGAAATTAAAATTTGAGGAAGATCAATAAATAAACTAAATTTAAAATTTATAATAAAATTGCTCACAAAGATATTTAAATGAGAAATAATAATATCAATCCATTAAACACTATAAAAATAAAAAATTTTAATAATAGTAAATATTTGACTCAAAGAAAAAATTATATAAAATAAGATTTAAGTCAATCTATTACAAAAAAAGATGATTAAATTGAAACGACCATCAAGAAACCCAACCCCAACCCCAACCCCAACCCCAACCCCAACCCCAACCCCAACCCCAACCCCAACCCCGATATTTTTAATCTAAAAATTATTAATAATACTAAATTACTAATAAATAATAATCAAATGAAATATCATCTTTTTTTAATTTCATTCTTCTTTTTTTTAAGTTATTTAATAAGTATATTTGTTTTCTTTCATCCATTTTGCAAAATAATAGCAAACTTAATATATCTTTTTGATTTATGTTTCTTATTTTTTATTTTTGATATATATATTTTTCTTTTATTAAAAAGCTAAATTTAAATAATAGACAAGTCCTTATCCTGAATATTTCTTTATTGCTTATTATTTATTATTTTAAGCAAATTTTGATTTTTTATATAAGTATTTTATTTTATTATTAATAAATTCAATGAAAAAATTAAATATTTAAGATATTTATTAAAAAATTTATTATTTCAATTGTTCCCACAAAATTAATAAAAATCTAGCAAATATTTTATAAATTGGGCAATCAATAATTTCATATTAATTTATAATTTCTTCTTATATTAAATTTTTATTATTCTTTATTTTACACATTTATTCATAGACTGAAGTATTGATATTTTAATTATTTATTGTTTTTTTCTTATCACTAAAAATTGATTAAATTTATTTTCCTTAAAAATTATTGCAAATTTAATAACAATAAATCAATTTATGTTGAAGACTCCATAATCCCTTTTTATAAGTTTTATTATTAAGTTTTTTTAGGCCTTCCTTTTTTCATTTTCATTCTATCACTTTTTTATAAACTATGTTATTATTAGTTATTATCATTTTTATGTTAACTTTATGTTTTCCAAAAGAAGCTTGAGATTTATATACTTCACCACATGTACATTGCCACATTGAAATAAATAATTATAGAAAATTAATTATAATTGTTAATACTTTAATATTAATAATAATAAATCATCACTTTTTTTTTACAAATTATTCCAAAATACTTATTTTATTTAGAATATTCAAATTATAATCAAATCCATGACTTCTCCCATTTTTTAATAATTTTAAATAATATTCAAGAGTATCTATGGGGATATTTAAGAACTTAGCTGCTTATTAACTAGATTTTTAAATATATTTACCATTACCATCATAATATCCTTTCTATAATTTTTGCCATTAAGAACTAACTAAATAATTTATTTTATATTTTTTTATTTAGAATTGCTTTCCCTTTTATTACGTAATTTAATAATAATTTTTTTATTTTATGATTAATTGGTTTTTTTTTTTTTCTTATCCTATTTTTCTTATTTTATATTTATAATTCTTTATAAAGGTATATTAACCAAATTATCCTTCAAACTAATATTTATATAAGCTTATTTATTATTATCTTTATAGCTTATACAATAATCTTTTAGATCATTTTTTATTTATTGTAACTTTATTACTAATTTTTGAGTAATTATTTTTTATTAATTGTTTATTGGTACTTAAACATTATTAATTTTTTTTTAATTGATCCTTATTTGAGAACAATATCTACTTTTATTTTTTAAAATTCTTTTTCTTTCTGATCTTTGTTCTATTATTATAAATTTGGCTTTTTTATTATTATTTCTTCTTTTTTTTCTATTTTTTCAACATGTCAAATAAATAATTAAAAAATAAAATTCTTAATGATGGATAAAATTAAATAAAATAATTTGAATGTAAAATAATTGAAATAAAATAATTTATAAGAGTTAGTACATAATGAATTCATCATTTTATGAAATATATATCAATATTCTAAATAATTAATAATCGTAATATTTATAAATAATATGGATTTATTTCAATTACTAGGAGACATGCTCCATTTAATAGCAATAATAATGCTCTTAATAAAAATATTATAATCAAAGAGTGTAAATGGATTATCATACAGAACTCAATAAATGTTCATGACAGTATTCATCTTTCGTTATTCAGATATAATAGTATTTAAAGGAGTTTACATAATTATAATGAAAATAACATTCACATGTTTAACAGCTTATACATTATATCTATTACGTCGTAAAAAGCCATATAGTTTAAGTTATGATAAATAAGCAGATGGATTCCCTCATTACATTTTATATATAGTTGCTGGGATATGGACAATTGTAATAAATATTGGGTAACCTATCAAAATGTATTTATATAGTTACTCTATTTGGCTTTAAAGTTTAGCAATACTTCCTCAATTATGGATGATTAGAAAAGGAAAAGACGTGTAAAACCTTACAAGTAAATATATTGTTTGTATAGTTTTAAAGAAGCTCTTTAGATAAGTCTATAAAATCATTAAGCAAATATGATTTCAATCAGGAAAAGAAGTTTACAAGAAGAGCAGATGGAAGATATAAACCTAATACATATTAAACATTTGATATGTTAATTTGTGATTAAGATAATAAAATATGCTAAAGGAATTAGAGATCAGTATCTGTTTTTTCAGCATTGAAATTATCCTCGATATCATTTAGTGGAGAAGAACCTCAGAGAAATATTAAAATTGGTGAAAATATCATTTAAAAAATAAAAAAAAATAATTTTAAATATTATAAAAATAATGATAATGGGAATATTATCTCTAATGACTAATTCATTAAATATTCTATTAAAAGTACTATTAATCCCTAAATTAAAGTAGGATATCATAAAATTAATAAAATTATGAAGAACAGAAATTAAAATTTGAGGAAGATCAATAAATAAACTAAATTTAAAATTTATAATAAAATTGCTCACAAAGATATTTAAATGAGAAATAATAATATTAATCCATTAAACACTATAAAAATAAAAAATTTTAATAATAGTTAATATTTGACTCAAAGAAAAAATTATATAAAATAAGATTTAAGTCAATCTATTACAAAAAAAGATGATTAAATTGAAACGGCCATCAAGAAAAAGATTAAAGAATGATTAATAATTGTATTTTATAAAATATATCTAATATAGTGTGATATTTTTAATCTAAAAATTATTAATAATACTAAATTACTAATAAATAATAATCAAATGAAATATCATCTTTTTTTTAATTTCATTCTTTCTTTTTTTTTTAGTTATTTAATAATTCCTTAAAAAATTATTGCAAATTTAATAACAATAAATCAATTTATGTTGAAGACTCCATAATCCCTTTTTATAAATTTTATTATTAAGTTTAGTTTTTTTTAGGCCTTCCTTTTATCATTTAAATAATTCCATCACTTTTTAATAAATTATGTTAGTTATTATCATTTTTATGTTAACTTTTATGTTTTCCAAAAGAAGCTTGAGATTTATATACTTCACCACATGTACATTGCCACATTGAAATAAATAATTATAGAAAATTAATTATAATTGTTAATACTTTAATATTAATAATAATAAATCATCACTTTTTTTTTACAAATTATTCCAAAATACTTATTTTATTTAGAATATTCAAATTATAATCAAATCCATGACTTCTCCCATTTTTTAATAATTTTAAATAATTTTTAAGAGTATCTATGGGGATATTTAAGAACTTAGCTGCTTATTAACTAGATTTTTTAATATATTACCATTACCATCATAATATCCTTTCTATAATTTTTGCCATTAAGAAACTAACTAAATAATTTATTTTATATTTTTTTATTTAGAATTGCTTTCCCTTTTATTACGTAATTTAATAATAATTTTTTTATTTATGATTAATTGGTTTTTTTTTTTTTTCTTATCCTATTTTTCTTATTTTATATTTATAATTCTTTATAAAGGTATATTAACCAAATTATCCTTCAAACTAATATTTATATAAGCTTATTTATTATTATCTTTATAGCTTATACAATAATCTTTTAGATCATTTTTTATTTATTGTAACTTTATTACTAATTTTTGAGTAATTATTTTTTATTAATTGTTTATTGGTACTTAAACATTATTAATTTTTTTTTAATTGATTCCTTATTTGAGAACAATATCTACTTTTATTTTTTAAAATTCTTTTTCTTTCTGATCTTTGTTCTATTATTATAAATTTGGCTTTTTTTATTATTATTTCTTCTTTTTTTTTCTATTTTTTCAACATGTCAAATAAATAATTAAAAAATAAAATTCTTAATGATGGATAAAATTAAATAAAATAATTTGAATGTAAAATAATTGAATAAAATAATTTATAAGAGTTAGTACATAAATGAATTCATCATTTTATGAAATATATATCAATATTCTAAATAATTAATAATCGTAATATTTATAAATAATATGGATTTATTTCAATTACTAGGAGACATGCTCCATTTTAATAGCAATAATAATGCTCTTAATAAAAATATTATAATCAAAGAGTGTAAATGGATTATCATACAGAACTCAATAAATGTTCATGACAGTATTCATCTTTCGTTATTCAGATATAATAGTATTTAAAGGAGTTTACATAATTATAATGAAATAACATTCACATGTTTAACAGCTTATACATTATATCTATTACGTCGTAAAAAGCCATATAGTTTAAGTTATGATAAATAAGCAGATGGATTCCCTCATTACATTTTATATATAGTTGCTGGGATATGGACAATTGTAATAAATATTGGGTAACCTATCAAAATGTATTTATATAGTTACTCTATTTGGCTTTAAAGTTTAGCAATACTTCCTCAATTATGGATGATTAGAAAAGGAAAAGACGTGTAAAACCTTACAAGTAAATATATTGTTTGTATAGTTTTAAAGAAGCTCTTTAGATAAGTCTATAAAATCATTAAGCAAATATGATTTCAATCAGGAAAAGAAGTTTACAAGAAGAGCAGATGGAAGATATAAACCTAATACATATTAAACATTTGATATGTTAATTTGTGATTAAGATAATAAAATATGCTAAAGGAATTAGAGATCAGTATCTGTTTTTTCAGCATTGAAATTATCCTCGATATCATTTAGTGGAGAAGAACCTCAGAGAAATATTAAAATTGGTGAAAATATCATTTAAAAAAATAAAAAAAAAATTAATTTTAAATATTATAAAAATAATGATAATGGGAATATTATCTCTAATGACTAATTCATTAAATATTCTATTAAAAGTACTATTAATCCCTAAATTAAAGTAGGATATCATAAAATTAATAAAATTATGAAGAACAGAAATTAAAATTTGAGGAAGATCAATAAATAAACTAAATTTAAAATTTATAATAAAATTGCTCACAAAGATATTTAAATGAGAAATAATAATATTAATCCATTAAACACTATAAAAATAAAAAATTTTAATAATAGTTAATATTTGACTCAAAGAAAAAATTATATAAAATAAGATTTAAGTCAATCTATTACAAAAAAAGATGATTAAATTGAAACGGCCATCAAGAAAAAGATTAAAGAATGATTAATAATTGTATTTTATAAAATATATCTAATATAGTGTGATATTTTTAATCTAAAAATTATTAATAATACTAAATTACTAATAAATAATAATCAAATGAAATATCATCTTTTTTTTAATTTCATTCTTTCTTTTTTTTTTAGTTATTTAATAATTCCTTAAAAAATTTATTGCAAATTTAATAACAATAAATCAATTTATGTTGAAGACTCCATAACCCAACCCCAACCCCAACCCCAACCCCAACCCCAACCCCAACCCCAACCCCAACCCCAACCCCAACCCCAACCCCAACCCCAACCCCAACCCCAACCCCAACCCCAACCCCAACCCCAACCCCAACCCCAACCCCAACCCCAACCCCAACCCCAACCCCAACCCCTACATTGCCACATTGAAATAAATAATTATAGAAAATTAATTATAATTGTTAATACTTTAATATTAATAATAATAAATCATCACTTTTTTTTTACAAATTATTCCAAAATACTTATTTTATTTAGAATATTCAAATTATAATCAAATCCATGACTTCTCCCATTTTTTAATAATTTTAAATAATTTTTAAGAGTATCTATGGGGATATTTAAGAACTTAGCTGCTTATTAACTAGATTTTTAAATATATTTACCATTACCATCATAATATCCTTTCTATAATTTTTGCCATTAAGAAACTAACTAAATAATTTATTTTATATTTTTTTATTTAGAATTGCTTTCCCTTTTATTACGTAATTTAATAATAATTTTTTTATTTTATGATTAATTGGTTTTTTTTTTTTTCTTATCCTATTTTTCTTATTTTATATTTATAATTCTTTATAAAGGTATATTAACCAAATTATCCTTCAAACTAATATTTATATAAGCTTATTTATTATTATCTTTATAGCTTATACAATAATCTTTTAGATCATTTTTTATTTATTGTAACTTTATTACTAATTTTTGAGTAATTATTTTTTATTAATTGTTTATTGGTACTTAAACATTATTAATTTTTTTTTAATTGATTCCTTATTTGAGAACAATATCTACTTTTATTTTTTAAAATTCTTTTTCTTTCTGATCTTTGTTCTATTATTATAAATTTGGCTTTTTTTATTATTATTTCTTCTTTTTTTTCTATTTTTTCAACATGTCAAATAAATAATTAAAAAATAAAATTCTTAATGATGGATAAAATTAAATAAAATAATTTGAATGTAAAATAATTGAATAAAATAATTTATAAGAGTTAGTACATAAATGAATTCATCATTTTATGAAATATATATCAATATTCTAAATAATTAATAATCGTAATATTTATAAATAATATGGATTTATTTCAATTACTAGGAGACATGCTCCATTTAATAGCAATAATAATGCTCTTAATAAAAATATTATAATCAAAGAGTGTAAATGGATTATCATACAGAACTCAATAAATGTTCATGACAGTATTCATCTTTCGTTATTCAGATATAATAGTATTTAAAGGAGTTTACATAATTATAATGAAAATAACATTCACATGTTTAACAGCTTATACATTATATCTATTACGTCGTAAAAAGCCATATAGTTTAAGTTATGATAAATAAGCAGATGGATTCCCTCATTACATTTTATATATAGTTGCTGGGATATGGACAATTGTAATAAATATTGGGTAACCTATCAAAATGTATTTATATAGTTACTCTATTTGGCTTTAAAGTTTAGCAATACTTCCTCAATTATGGATGATTAGAAAAGGAAAAGACGTGTAAAACCTTACAAGTAAATATATTGTTTGTATAGTTTTAAAGAAGCTCTTTAGATAAGTCTATAAAATCATTAAGCAAATATGATTTCAATCAGGAAAAGAAGTTTACAAGAAGAGCAGATGGAAGATATAAACCTAATACATATTAAACATTTGATATGTTAATTTGTGATTAAGATAATAAAATATGCTAAAGGAATTAGAGATCAGTATCTGTTTTTTCAGCATTGAAATTATCCTCGATATCATTTAGTGGAGAAGAACCTCAGAGAAATATTAAAATTGGTGAAAATATCATTTAAAAAAATAAAAAAAAAATTAATTTTAAATATTATAAAAATAATGATAATGGGAATATTATCTCTAATGACTAATTCATTAAATATTCTATTAAAAGTACTATTAATCCCTAAATTAAAGTAGGATATCATAAAATTATGAAGAACAGAAATTAAAATTTGAGGAAGATCAATAAATAAACTAAATTTAAAATTTATAATAAAATTGCTCACAAAGATATTTAAATGAGAAATAATAATATCAATCCATTAAACACTATAAAAATAAAAAATTTTAATAATAGTAAATATTTGACTCAAAGAAAAAATTATATAAAATAAGATTTAAGTCAATCTATTACAAAAAAAGATGATTAAATTGAAACGACCATCAAGAAAAAGATTAAAGAATGATTAATAATTGTATTTTATAAAATATATCTAATATAGTGTGATATTTTTAATCTAAAAATTATTAATAATACTAAATTACTAATAAATAATAATCAAATGAAATATCATCTTTTTTTTAATTTCATTCTTCTTTTTTTTAAGTTATTTAATAAGTATATTTGTTTTCTTTCATCCATTTTGCAAAATAATAGCAAACTTAATATATCTTTTTGATTTATGTTTCTTATTTTTTATTTTTGATATATATATTTTTCTTTTATTAAAAAGCTAAATTTAAATAATAGACAAGTCCTTATCCTGAATATTTCTTTATTGCTTATTATTTATTATTTTAAGCAAATTTTGATTTTTTATATAAGTATTTTATTTTATTATTAATAAATTCAATGAAAAAATTAAATATTTAAGATATTTATTAAAAAATTTATTATTTCAATTGTTCCCACAAAATTAATAAAAATCTAGCAAATATTTTATAAATTGGGCAATCAATAATTTCATATTAATTTATAATTTCTTCTTATATTAAATTTTTATTATTCTTTATTTTACACATTTATTCATAGACTGAAGTATTGATATTTTAATTATTTATTGTTTTTTTCTTATCACTAAAAATTGATTAAATTTATTTTCCTTAAAAAATTATTGCAAATTTAATAACAATAAATCAATTTATGTTGAAGACTCCATAATCCCTTTTTATAAGTTTTATTATTAAGTTTTTTTAGGCCTTCCTTTTTTCATTTTCATTCTATCACTTTTTTATAAACTATGTTATTATTAGTTATTATCATTTTTATGTTAACTTTTATGTTTTCCAAAAGAAGCTTGAGATTTATATACTTCACCACATGTACATTGCCACATTGAAATAAATAATTATAGAAAATTAATTATAATTGTTAATACTTTAATATTAATAATAATAAATCATCACTTTTTTTTTACAAATTATTCCAAAATACTTATTTTATTTAGAATATTCAAATTATAATCAAATCCATGACTTCTCCCATTTTTTAATAATTTTAAATAATATTCAAGAGTATCTATGGGGATATTTAAGAACTTAGCTGCTTATTAACTAGATTTTTTAATATATTTACCATTATCATCATAATATCCTTTCTATAATTTTTGCCATTAAGAAACTAACTAAATAATTTATTTTATATTTTTTTATTTAGAATTGCTTTCCCTTTTATTACGTAATTTAATAATAATTTTTTTATTTTATGATTAATTGGTTTTTTTTTTTTTCTTATCCTATTTTTCTTATTTTATATTTATAATTCTTTATAAAGGTATATTAACCAAATTATCCTTCAAACTAATATTTATATAAGCTTATTTATTATTATCTTTATAGCTTATACAATAATCTTTTAGATCATTTTTTATTTATTGTAACTTTATTACTAATTTTTGAGTAATTATTTTTTATTAATTGTTTATTGGTACTTAAACATTATTAATTTTTTTTTAATTGATTCCTTATTTGAGAACAATATCTACTTTTATTTTTTAAAATTCTTTTTCTTTCTGATCTTTGTTCTATTATTATAAATTTGGCTTTTTTTATTATTATTTCTTCTTTTTTTTCTATTTTTTCAACATGTCAAATAAATAATTAAAAAATAAAATTCTTAATGATGGATAAAATTAAATAAAATAATTTGAATGTAAAATAATTGAATAAAATAATTTATAAGAGTTAGTACATAAATGAATTCATCATTTTATGAAATATATATCAATATTCTAAATAATTAATAATCGTAATATTTATAAATAATATGGATTTATTTCAATTACTAGGAGACATGCTCCATTTAATAGCAATAATAATGCTCTTAATAAAAATATTATAATCAAAGAGTGTAAATGGATTATCATACAGAACTCAATAAATGTTCATGACAGTATTCATCTTTCGTTATTCAGATATAATAGTATTTAAAGGAGTTTACATAATTATAATGAAAATAACATTCACATGTTTAACAGCTTATACATTATATCTATTACGTCGTAAAAAGCCATATAGTTTAAGTTATGATAAATAAGCAGATGGATTCCCTCATTACATTTTATATATAGTTGCTGGGATATGGACAATTGTAATAAATATTGGGTAACCTATCAAAATTTATTTATATAGTTACTCTATTTGGCTTTAAAGTTTAGCAATACTTCCTCAATTATGGATGATTAGAAAAGGAAAAGACGTGTAAAACCTTACAAGTAAATATATTGTTTGTATAGTTTTAAAGAAGCTCTTTAGATAAGTCTATAAAATCATTAAGCAAATATGATTTCAATCAGGAAAAGAAGTTTACAAGAAGAGCAGATGGAAGATATAAACCTAATACATATTAAACATTTGATATGTTAATTTGTGATTAAGATAATAAAATATGCTAAAGGAATTAGAGATCAGTATCTGTTTTTTCAGCATTGAAATTATCCTCGATATCATTTAGTGGAGAAGAACCTCAGAGAAATATTAAAATTGGTGAAAATATCATTTAAAAAAATAAAAAAAAAATTAATTTTAAATATTATAAAAATAATGATAATGGGAATATTATCTCTAATGACTAATTCATTAAATATTCTATTAAAAGTACTATTAATCCCTAAATTAAAGTAGGATATCATAAAATTATGAAGAACAGAAATTAAAATTTGAGGAAGATCAATAAATAAACTAAATTTAAAATTTATAATAAAATTGCTCACAAAGATATTTAAATGAGAAATAATAATATCAATCCATTAAACACTATAAAAATAAAAAATTTTAATAATAGTAAATATTTGACTCAAAGAAAAAATTATATAAAATAAGATTTAAGTCAATCTATTACAAAAAAAGATGATTAAATTGAAACGACCATCAAGAAAAAGATTAAAGAATGATTAATAATTGTATTTTATAAAATATATCTAATATAGTGTGATATTTTTAATCTAAAAATTATTAATAATACTAAATTACTAATAAATAATAATCAAATGAAATATCATCTTTTTTTTAATTTCATTCTTCTTTTTTTTAAGTTATTTAATAAGTATATTTGTTTTCTTTCATCCATTTTGCAAAATAATAGCAAACTTAATATATCTTTTTGATTTATGTTTCTTATTTTTTATTTTTGATATATATATTTTTCTTTTATTAAAAAGCTAAATTTAAATAATAGACAAGTCCTTATCCTGAATATTTCTTTATTGCTTATTATTTATTATTTTAAGCAAATTTTGATTTTTTATATAAGTATTTTATTTTATTATTAATAAATTCAATGAAAAAATTAAATATTTAAGATATTTATTAAAAAATTTATTATTTCAATTGTTCCCACAAAATTAATAAAAATCTAGCAAATATTTTATAAATTGGGCAATCAATAATTTCATATTAATTTATAATTTCTTCTTATATTAAATTTTTATTATTCTTTATTTTACACATTTATTCATAGACTGAAGTATTGATATTTTAATTATTTATTGTTTTTTTCTTATCACTAAAAATTGATTAAATTTATTTTCCTTAAAAAATTATTGCAAATTTAATAACAATAAATCAATTTATGTTGAAGACTCCATAATCCCTTTTTATAAGTTTTATTATTAAGTTTTTTTAGGCCTTCCTTTTTTCATTTTCATTCTATCACTTTTTTATAAACTATGTTATTATTAGTTATTATCATTTTTATGTTAACTTTTATGTTTTCCAAAAGAAGCTTGAGATTTATATACTTCACCACATGTACATTGCCACATTGAAATAAATAATTATAGAAAATTAATTATAATTGTTAATACTTTAATATTAATAATAATAAATCATCACTTTTTTTTTACAAATTATTCCAAAATACTTATTTTATTTAGAATATTCAAATTATAATCAAATCCATGACTTCTCCCATTTTTTAATAATTTTAAATAATATTCAAGAGTATCTATGGGGATATTTAAGAACTTAGCTGCTTATTAACTAGATTTTTAAATATATTTACCATTACCATCATAATATCCTTTCTATAATTTTTGCCATTAAGAAACTAACTAAATAATTTATTTTATATTTTTTTATTTAGAATTGCTTTCCCTTTTATTACGTAATTTAATAATAATTTTTTTATTTTATGATTAATTGGTTTTTTTTTTTTTTCTTATCCTATTTTTCTTATTTTATATTTATAATTCTTTATAAAGGTATATTAACCAAATTATCCTTCAAACTAATATTTATATAAGCTTATTTATTATTATCTTTATAGCTTATACAATAATCTTTTAGATCATTTTTTATTTATTGTAACTTTATTACTAATTTTTGAGTAATTATTTTTTATTAATTGTTTATTGGTACTTAAACATTATTAATTTTTTTTTAATTGATTCCTTATTTGAGAACAATATCTACTTTTATTTTTTAAAATTCTTTTTCTTTCTGATCTTTGTTCTATTATTATAAATTTGGCTTTTTTTATTATTATTTCTTCTTTTTTTTCTATTTTTTCAACATGTCAAATAAATAATTAAAAAATAAAATTCTTAATGATGGATAAAATTAAATAAAATAATTTGAATGTAAAATAATTGAATAAAATAATTTATAAGAGTTAGTACATAAATGAATTCATCATTTTATGAAATATATATCAATATTCTAAATAATTAATAATCGTAATATTTATAAATAATATGGATTTATTTCAATTACTAGGAGACATGCTCCATTTAATAGCAATAATAATGCTCTTAATAAAAATATTATAATCAAAGAGTGTAAATGGATTATCATACAGAACTCAATAAATGTTCATGACAGTATTCATCTTTCGTTATTCAGATATAATAGTATTTAAAGGAGTTTACATAATTATAATGAAAATAACATTCACATGTTTAACAGCTTATACATTATATCTATTACGTCGTAAAAAGCCATATAGTTTAAGTTATGATAAATAAGCAGATGGATTCCCTCATTACATTTTATATATAGTTGCTGGGATATGGACAATTGTAATAAATATTGGGTAACCTATCAAAATGTATTTATATAGTTACTCTATTTGGCTTTAAAGTTTAGCAATACTTCCTCAATTATGGATGATTAGAAAAGGAAAAGACGTGTAAAACCTTACAAGTAAATATATTGTTTGTATAGTTTTAAAGAAGCTCTTTAGATAAGTCTATAAAATCATTAAGCAAATATGATTTCAATCAGGAAAAGAAGTTTACAAGAAGAGCAGATGGAAGATATAAACCTAATACATATTAAACATTTGATATGTTAATTTGTGATTAAGATAATAAAATATGCTAAAGGAATTAGAGATCAGTATCTGTTTTTTCAGCATTGAAATTATCCTCGATATCATTTAGTGGAGAAGAACCTCAGAGAAATATTAAAATTGGTGAAAATATCATTTAAAAAAATAAAAAAAAAATTAATTTTAAATATTATAAAAATAATGATAATGGGAATATTATCTCTAATGACTAATTCATTAAATATTCTATTAAAAGTACTATTAATCCCTAAATTAAAGTAGGATATCATAAAATTAATAAAATTATGAAGAACAGAAATTAAAATTTGAGGAAGATCAATAAATAAACTAAATTTAAAATTTATAATAAAATTGCTCACAAAGATATTTAAATGAGAAATAATAATATTAATCCATTAAACACTATAAAAATAAAAAATTTTAATAATAGTTAATATTTGACTCAAAGAAAAAATTATATAAAATAAGATTTAAGTCAATCTATTACAAAAAAAGATGATTAAATTGAAACGGCCATCAAGAAAAAGATTTAAGAATGATTAATAATTGTATTTTATAAAATATATCTAATATAGTGTGATATTTTTAATCTAAAAATTATTAATAATACTAAATTACTAATAAATAATAATCAAATGAAATATCATCTTTTTTTTAATTTCATTCTTTCTTTTTTTTTTAGTTATTTAATAATTCCTTAAAAAATTTATTGCAAATTTAATAACAATAAATCAATTTATGTTGAAGACTCCATAATCCCTTTTTATAAATTTTATTATTAAGTTTAGTTTTTTTTAGGCCTTCCTTTTATCATTTAAATAATTCCATCACTTTTTAATAAATTATGTTAGTTATTATCATTTTTATGTTAACTTTTATGTTTTCCAAAAGAAGCTTGAGATTTATATACTTCACCACATGTACATTGCCACATTGAAATAAATAATTATAGAAAATTAATTATAATTGTTAATACTTTAATATTAATAATAATAAATCATCACTTTTTTTTTACAAATTATTCCAAAATACTTATTTTATTTAGAATATTCAAATTATAATCAAATCCATGACTTCTCCCATTTTTTAATAATTTTAAATAATTTTTAAGAGTATCTATGGGGATATTTAAGAACTTAGCTGCTTATTAACTAGATTTTTTAATATATTTACCATTACCATCATAATATCCTTTCTATAATTTTTGCCATTAAGAAACTAACTAAATAATTTATTTTATATTTTTTTATTTAGAATTGCTTTCCCTTTTATTACGTAATTTAATAATAATTTTTTTATTTTATGATTAATTGGTTTTTTTTTTTTTCTTATCCTATTTTTCTTATTTTATATTTATAATTCTTTATAAAGGTATATTAACCAAATTATCCTTCAAACTAATATTTATATAAGCTTATTTATTATTATCTTTATAGCTTATACAATAATCTTTTAGATCATTTTTTATTTATTGTAACTTTATTACTAATTTTTGAGTAATTATTTTTTATTAATTGTTTATTGGTACTTAAACATTATTAATTTTTTTTTAATTGATTCCTTATTTGAGAACAATATCTACTTTTATTTTTTAAAATTCTTTTTCTTTCTGATCTTTGTTCTATTATTATAAATTTGGCTTTTTTTATTATTATTTCTTCTTTTTTTTCTATTTTTTCAACATGTCAAATAAATAATTAAAAAATAAAATTCTTAATGATGGATAAAATTAAATAAAATAATTTGAATGTAAAATAATTGAATAAAATAATTTATAAGAGTTAGTACATAAATGAATTCATCATTTTATGAAATATATATCAATATTCTAAATAATTAATAATCGTAATATTTATAAATAATATGGATTTATTTCAATTACTAGGAGACATGCTCCATTTAATAGCAATAATAATGCTCTTAATAAAAATATTATAATCAAAGAGTGTAAATGGATTATCATACAGAACTCAATAAATGTTCATGACAGTATTCATCTTTCGTTATTCAGATATAATAGTATTTAAAGGAGTTTACATAATTATAATGAAAATAACATTCACATGTTTAACAGCTTATACATTATATCTATTACGTCGTAAAAAGCCATATAGTTTAAGTTATGATAAATAAGCAGATGGATTCCCTCATTACATTTTATATATAGTTGCTGGGATATGGACAATTGTAATAAATATTGGGTAACCTATCAAAATGTATTTATATAGTTACTCTATTTGGCTTTAAAGTTTAGCAATACTTCCTCAATTATGATTAGAAAAGGAAAAGACGTGTAAAACCTTACAAGTAAATATATTGTTTGTATAGTTTTAAAGAAGCTCTTTAGATAAGTCTATAAAATCATTAAGCAAATATGATTTCAATCAGGAAAAGAAGTTTACAAGAAGAGCAGATGGAAGATATAAACCTAATACATATTAAACATTTGATATGTTAATTTGTGATTAAGATAATAAAATATGCTAAAGGAATTAGAGATCAGTATCTGTTTTTTCAGCATTGAAATTATCCTCGATATCATTTAGTGGAGAAGAACCTCAGAGAAATATTAAAATTGGTGAAAATATCATTTAAAAAAATAAAAAAAAAATTAATTTTAAATATTATAAAAATAATGATAATGGGAATATTATCTCTAATGACTAATTCATTAAATATTCTATTAAAAGTACTATTAATCCCTAAATTAAAGTAGGATATCATAAAATTAATAAAATTATGAAGAACAGAAATTAAAATTTGAGGAAGATCAATAAATAAACTAAATTTAAAATTTATAATAAAATTGCTCACAAAGATATTTAAATGAGAAATAATAATATTAATCCATTAAACACTATAAAAATAAAAAATTTTAATAATAGTTAATATTTGACTCAAAGAAAAAATTATATAAAATAAGATTTAAGTCAATCTATTACAAAAAAAGATGATTAAATTGAAACGGCCATCAAGAAAAAGATTAAAGAATGATTAATAATTGTATTTTATAAAATATATCTAATATAGTGTGATATTTTTAATCTAAAAATTATTAATAATACTAAATTACTAATAAATAATAATCAAATGAAATATCATCTTTTTTTTAATTTCATTCTTTCTTTTTTTTTTAGTTATTTAATAAGTATATTTGTTTTTTTTCATCCATTTTGCAAAATAATAGCATTAATAACAATAAATCAATTTATGTTGAAGACTCCATAATCCCTTTTTATAAGTTTTATTATTAAGTTTAGTTTTTTTTAGGCCTTCCTTTTATCATTTAAATAATTCCATCACTTTTTAATAAATTATGTTAGTTATTATCATTTTTATGTTAACTTTTATGTTTTCCAAAAGAAGCTTGAGATTTATATATTTTACCACATGTACATTGCCACATTGAAATAAATAATTATAGAAAATTAATTATAATTGTTAATACTTTAATATTAATAATAATAAATCATCACTTTTTTTTTACAAATTATTCCAAAATACTTATTTTATTTAGAATATTCAAATTATAATCAAATCCATGACTTCTCCCATTTTTTAATAATTTTAAATAATTTTTAAGAGTATCTATGGGGATATTTAAGAACTTAGCTGCTTATTAACTAGATTTTTAAATATATTTACCATTACCATCATAATATCCTTTCTATAATTTTTGCCATTAAGAAACTAACTAAATAATTTATTTTATATTTTTTTATTTAGAATTGCTTTCCCTTTTATTACGTAATTTAATAATAATTTTTTTATTTTATGATTAATTGGTTTTTTTTTTTTCTTATCCTATTTTTCTTATTTTATATTTATAATTCTTTATAAAGGTATATTAACCAAATTATCCTTCAAACTAATATTTATATAAGCTTATTTATTATTATCTTTATAGCTTATACAATAATCTTTTAGATCATTTTTTATTTATTGTAACTTTATTACTAATTTTTGAGTAATTATTTTTTATTAATTGTTTATTGGTACTTAAACATTATTAATTTTTTTTTAATTGATTCCTTATTTGAGAACAATATCTACTTTTATTTTTTAAAATTCTTTTTCTTTCTGATCTTTGTTCTATTATTATAAATTTGGCTTTTTTTATTATTATTTCTTCTTTTTTTTCTATTTTTTCAACATGTCAAATAAATAATTAAAAAATAAAATTCTTAATGATGGATAAAATTAAATAAAATAATTTGAATGTAAAATAATTGAATAAAATAATTTATAAGAGTTAGTACATAAATGAATTCATCATTTTATGAAATATATATCAATATTCTAAATAATTAATAATCGTAATATTTATAAATAATATGGATTTATTTCAATTACTAGGAGACATGCTCCATTTAATAGCAATAATAATGCTCTTAATAAAAATATTATAATCAAAGAGTGTAAATGGATTATCATACAGAACTCAATAAATGTTCATGACAGTATTCATCTTTCGTTATTCAGATATAATAGTATTAAAGGAGTTTACATAATTATAATGAAAATAACATTCACATGTTTAACAGCTTATACATTATATCTATTACGTCGTAAAAAGCCATATAGTTTAAGTTATGATAAATAAGCAGATGGATTCCCTCATTACATTTTATATATAGTTGCTGGGATATGGACAATTGTAATAAATATTGGGTAACCTATCAAAATGTATTTATATAGTTACTCTATTTGGCTTTAAAGTTTAGCAATACTTCCTCAATTATGGATGATTAGAAAAGGAAAAGACGTGTAAAACCTTACAAGTAAATATATTGTTTGTATAGTTTTAAAGAAGCTCTTTAGATAAGTCTATAAAATCATTAAGCAAATATGATTTCAATCAGGAAAAGAAGTTTACAAGAAGAGCAGATGGAAGATATAAACCTAATACATATTAAACATTTGATATGTTAATTTGTGATTAAGATAATAAAATATGCTAAAGGAATTAGAGATCAGTATCTGTTTTTTCAGCATTGAAATTATCCTCGATATCATTTAGTGGAGAAGAACCTCAGAGAAATATTAAAATTGGTGAAAATATCATTTAAAAAAATAAAAAAAAAATTAATTTTAAATATTATAAAAATAATGATAATGGGAATATTATCTCTAATGACTAATTCATTAAATATTCTATTAAAAGTACTATTAATCCCTAAATTAAAGTAGGATATCATAAAATTAATAAAATTATGAAGAACAGAAATTAAAATTTGAGGAAGATCAATAAATAAACTAAATTTAAAATTTATAATAAAATTGCTCACAAAGATATTTAAATGAGAAATAATAATATTAATCCATTAAACACTATAAAAATAAAAAATTTTAATAATAGTTAATATTTGACTCAAAGAAAAAATTATATAAAATAAGATTTAAGTCAATCTATTACAAAAAAAGATGATTAAATTGAAACGGCCATCAAGAAAAAGATTAAAGAATGATTAATAATTGTATTTTATAAAATATATCTAATATAGTGTGATATTTTTAATCTAAAAATTATTAATAATACTAAATTACTAATAAATAATAATCAAATGAAATATCATCTTTTTTTTAATTTCATTCTTTCTTTTTTTTTTAGTTATTTAATAAGTATATTGTTTTTTTTCATCCATTTTGCAAAATAATAGCATTAATAACAATAAATCAATTTATGTTGAAGACTCCATAATCCCTTTTTATAAGTTTTATTATTAAGTTTAGTTTTTTTTAGGCCTTCCTTTTATCATTTAAATAATTCCATCACTTTTTAATAAATTATGTTAGTTATTATCATTTTTATGTTAACTTTTATGTTTTCCAAAAGAAGCTTGAGATTTATATATTTTACCACATGTACATTGCCACATTGAAATAAATAATTATAGAAAATTAATTATAATTGTTAATACTTTAATATTAATAATAATAAATCATCACTTTTTTTTTACAAATTATTCCAAAATACTTATTTTATTTAGAATATTCAAATTATAATCAAATCCATGACTTCTCCCATTTTTTAATAATTTTAAATAATTTTTAAGAGTATCTATGGGGATATTTAAGAACTTAGCTGCTTATTAACTAGATTTTTAAATATATTTACCATTACCATCATAATATCCTTTCTATAATTTTTGCCATTAAGAAACTAACTAAATAATTTATTTTATATTTTTTTATTTAGAATTGCTTTCCCTTTTATTACGTAATTTAATAATAATTTTTTTATTTTATGATTAATTGGTTTTTTTTTTTTTCTTATCCTATTTTTCTTATTTTATATTTATAATTCTTTATAAAGGTATATTAACCAAATTATCCTTCAAACTAATATTTATATAAGCTTATTTATTATTATCTTTATAGCTTATACAATAATCTTTTAGATCATTTTTTATTTATTGTAACTTTATTACTAATTTTTTGAGTAATTATTTTTTATTAATTGTTTATTGGTACTTAAACATTATTAATTTTTTTTTAATTGATTCCTTATTTGAGAACAATATCTACTTTTATTTTTTAAAATTCTTTTTCTTTCTGATCTTTGTTCTATTATTATAAATTTGGCTTTTTTTATTATTATTTCTTCTTTTTTTTCTATTTTTTCAACATGTCAAATAAATAATTAAAAAATAAAATTCTTAATGATGGATAAAATTAAATAAAATAATTTGAATGTAAAATAATTGAATAAAATAATTTATAAGAGTTAGTACATAAATGAATTCATCATTTTATGAAATATATATCAATATTCTAAATAATTAATAATCGTAATATTTATAAATAATATGGATTTATTTCAATTACTAGGAGACATGCTCCATTTAATAGCAATAATAATGCTCTTAATAAAAATATTATAATCAAAGAGTGTAAATGGATTATCATACAGAACTCAATAAATGTTCATGACAGTATTCATCTTTCGTTATTCAGATATAATAGTATTTAAAGGAGTTTACATAATTATAATGAAAATAACATTCACATGTTTAACAGCTTATACATTATATCTATTACGTCGTAAAAAGCCATATAGTTTAAGTTATGATAAATAAGCAGATGGATTCCCTCATTACATTTTATATATAGTTGCTGGGATATGGACAATTGTAATAAATATTGGGTAACCTATCAAAATGTATTTATATAGTTACTCTATTTGGCTTTAAAGTTTAGCAATACTTCCTCAATTATGGATGATTAGAAAAGGAAAAGACGTGTAAAACCTTACAAGTAAATATATTGTTTGTATAGTTTTAAAGAAGCTCTTTAGATAAGTCTATAAAATCATTAAGCAAATATGATTTCAATCAGGAAAAGAAGTTTACAAGAAGAGCAGATGGAAGATATAAACCTAATACATATTAAACATTTGATATGTTAATTTGTGATTAAGATAATAAAATATGCTAAAGGAATTAGAGATCAGTATCTGTTTTTTCAGCATTGAAATTATCCTCGATATCATTTAGTGGAGAAGAACCTCAGAGAAATATTAAAATTGGTGAAAATATCATTTAAAAAAATAAAAAAAAAATTAATTTTAAATATTATAAAAATAATGATAATGGGAATATTATCTCTAATGACTAATTCATTAAATATTCTATTAAAAGTACTATTAATCCCTAAATTAAAGTAGGATATCATAAAATTATGAAGAACAGAAATTAAAATTTGAGGAAGATCAATAAATAAACTAAATTTAAAATTTATAATAAAATTGCTCACAAAGATATTTAAATGAGAAATAATAATATCAATCCATTAAACACTATAAAAATAAAAAATTTTAATAATAGTAAATATTTGACTCAAAGAAAAAATTATATAAAATAAGATTTAAGTCAATCTATTACAAAAAAAGATGATTAAATTGAAACGACCATCAAGAAAAAGATTAAAGAATGATTAATAATTGTATTTTATAAAATATATCTAATATAGTGTGATATTTTTAATCTAAAAATTATTAATAATACTAAATTACTAATAAATAATAATCAAATGAAATATCATCTTTTTTTTAATTTCATTCTTCTTTTTTTTAAGTTATTTAATAAGTATATTTGTTTTCTTTCATCCATTTTGCAAAATAATAGCAAACTTAATATATCTTTTTGATTTATGTTTCTTATTTTTTATTTTTGATATATATATTTTTCTTTTATTAAAAAGCTAAATTTAAATAATAGACAAGTCCTTATCCTGAATATTTCTTTATTGCTTATTATTTATTATTTTAAGCAAATTTTGATTTTTTATATAAGTATTTTATTTTATTATTAATAAATTCAATGAAAAAATTAAATATTTAAGATATTTATTAAAAAATTTATTATTTCAATTGTTCCCACAAAATTAATAAAAATCTAGCAAATATTTTATAAATTGGGCAATCAATAATTTCATATTAATTTATAATTTCTTCTTATATTAAATTTTTATTATTCTTTATTTTACACATTTATTCATAGACTGAAGTATTGATATTTTAATTATTTATTGTTTTTTTCTTATCACTAAAAATTGATTAAATTTATTTTCCTTAAAAAATTATTGCAAATTTAATAACAATAAATCAATTTATGTTGAAGACTCCATAATCCCTTTTTATAAGTTTTATTATTAAGTTTTTTTAGGCCTTCCTTTTTTCATTTTCATTCTATCACTTTTTTATAAACTATGTTATTATTAGTTATTATCATTTTTATGTTAACTTTTATGTTTTCCAAAAGAAGCTTGAGATTTATATACTTCACCACATGTACATTGCCACATTGAAATAAATAATTATAGAAAATTAATTATAATTGTTAATACTTTAATATTAATAATAATAAATCATCACTTTTTTTTTACAAATTATTCCAAAATACTTATTTTATTTAGAATATTCAAATTATAATCAAATCCATGACTTCTCCCATTTTTTAATAATTTTAAATAATATTCAAGAGTATCTATGGGGATATTTAAGAACTTAGCTGCTTATTAACTAGATTTTTTAATATATTTACCATTATCATCATAATATCCTTTCTATAATTTTTGCCATTAAGAAACTAACTAAATAATTTATTTTATATTTTTTTATTTAGAATTGCTTTCCCTTTTATTACGTAATTTAATAATAATTTTTTTATTTTATGATTAATTGGTTTTTTTTTTTTTCTTATCCTATTTTTCTTATTTTATATTTATAATTCTTTATAAAGGTATATTAACCAAATTATCCTTCAAACTAATATTTATATAAGCTTATTTATTATTATCTTTATAGCTTATACAATAATCTTTTAGATCATTTTTTATTTATTGTAACTTTATTACTAATTTTTGAGTAATTATTTTTTATTAATTGTTTATTGGTACTTAAACATTATTAATTTTTTTTTAATTGATTCCTTATTTGAGAACAATATCTACTTTTATTTTTTAAAATTCTTTTTCTTTCTGATCTTTGTTCTATTATTATAAATTTGGCTTTTTTTATTATTATTTCTTCTTTTTTTTCTATTTTTTCAACATGTCAAATAAATAATTAAAAAATAAAATTCTTAATGATGGATAAAATTAAATAAAATAATTTGAATGTAAAATAATTGAATAAAATAATTTATAAGAGTTAGTACATAAATGAATTCATCATTTTATGAAATATATATCAATATTCTAAATAATTAATAATCGTAATATTTATAAATAATATGGATTTATTTCAATTACTAGGAGACATGCTCCATTTAATAGCAATAATAATGCTCTTAATAAAAATATTATAATCAAAGAGTGTAAATGGATTATCATACAGAACTCAATAAATGTTCATGACAGTATTCATCTTTCGTTATTCAGATATAATAGTATTTAAAGGAGTTTACATAATTATAATGAAAATAACATTCACATGTTTAACAGCTTATACATTATATCTATTACGTCGTAAAAAGCCATATAGTTTAAGTTATGATAAATAAGCAGATGGATTCCCTCATTACATTTTATATATAGTTGCTGGGATATGGACAATTGTAATAAATATTGGGTAACCTATCAAAATTTATTTATATAGTTACTCTATTTGGCTTTAAAGTTTAGCAATACTTCCTCAATTATGGATGATTAGAAAAGGAAAAGACGTGTAAAACCTTACAAGTAAATATATTGTTTGTATAGTTTTAAAGAAGCTCTTTAGATAAGTCTATAAAATCATTAAGCAAATATGATTTCAATCAGGAAAAGAAGTTTACAAGAAGAGCAGATGGAAGATATAAACCTAATACATATTAAACATTTGATATGTTAATTTGTGATTAAGATAATAAAATATGCTAAAGGAATTAGAGATCAGTATCTGTTTTTTCAGCATTGAAATTATCCTCGATATCATTTAGTGGAGAAGAACCTCAGAGAAATATTAAAATTGGTGAAAATATCATTTAAAAAAATAAAAAAAAAATTAATTTTAAATATTATAAAAATAATGATAATGGGAATATTATCTCTAATGACTAATTCATTAAATATTCTATTAAAAGTACTATTAATCCCTAAATTAAAGTAGGATATCATAAAATTATGAAGAACAGAAATTAAAATTTGAGGAAGATCAATAAATAAACTAAATTTAAAATTTATAATAAAATTGCTCACAAAGATATTTAAATGAGAAATAATAATATCAATCCATTAAACACTATAAAAATAAAAAATTTTAATAATAGTAAATATTTGACTCAAAGAAAAAATTATATAAAATAAGATTTAAGTCAATCTATTACAAAAAAAGATGATTAAATTGAAACGACCATCAAGAAAAAGATTAAAGAATGATTAATAATTGTATTTTATAAAATATATCTAATATAGTGTGATATTTTTAATCTAAAAATTATTAATAATACTAAATTACTAATAAATAATAATCAAATGAAATATCATCTTTTTTTTAATTTCATTCTTCTTTTTTTTAAGTTATTTAATAAGTATATTTGTTTTCTTTCATCCATTTTGCAAAATAATAGCAAACTTAATATATCTTTTTGATTTATGTTTCTTATTTTTTATTTTTGATATATATATTTTTCTTTTATTAAAAAGCTAAATTTAAATAATAGACAAGTCCTTATCCTGAATATTTCTTTATTGCTTATTATTTATTATTTTAAGCAAATTTTGATTTTTTATATAAGTATTTTATTTTATTATTAATAAATTCAATGAAAAAATTAAATATTTAAGATATTTATTAAAAAATTTATTATTTCAATTGTTCCCACAAAATTAATAAAAATCTAGCAAATATTTTATAAATTGGGCAATCAATAATTTCATATTAATTTATAATTTCTTCTTATATTAAATTTTTATTATTCTTTATTTTACACATTTATTCATAGACTGAAGTATTGATATTTTAATTATTTATTGTTTTTTTCTTATCACTAAAAATTGATTAAATTTATTTTCCTTAAAAAATTATTGCAAATTTAATAACAATAAATCAATTTATGTTGAAGACTCCATAATCCCTTTTTATAAGTTTTATTATTAAGTTTTTTTAGGCCTTCCTTTTTTCATTTTCATTCTATCACTTTTTTATAAACTATGTTATTATTAGTTATTATCATTTTTATGTTAACTTTTATGTTTTCCAAAAGAAGCTTGAGATTTATATACTTCACCACATGTACATTGCCACATTGAAATAAATAATTATAGAAAATTAATTATAATTGTTAATACTTTAATATTAATAATAATAAATCATCACTTTTTTTTTACAAATTATTCCAAAATACTTATTTTATTTAGAATATTCAAATTATAATCAAATCCATGACTTCTCCCATTTTTTAATAATTTTAAATAATATTCAAGAGTATCTATGGGGATATTTAAGAACTTAGCTGCTTATTAACTAGATTTTTAAATATATTTACCATTACCATCATAATATCCTTTCTATAATTTTTGCCATTAAGAAACTAACTAAATAATTTATTTTATATTTTTTTATTTAGAATTGCTTTCCCTTTTATTACGTAATTTAATAATAATTTTTTTATTTTATGATTAATTGGTTTTTTTTTTTTTCTTATCCTATTTTTCTTATTTTATATTTATAATTCTTTATAAAGGTATATTAACCAAATTATCCTTCAAACTAATATTTATATAAGCTTATTTATTATTATCTTTATAGCTTATACAATAATCTTTTAGATCATTTTTTATTTATTGTAACTTTATTACTAATTTTTGAGTAATTATTTTTTATTAATTGTTTATTGGTACTTAAACATTATTAATTTTTTTTTAATTGATTCCTTATTTGAGAACAATATCTACTTTTATTTTTTAAAATTCTTTTTCTTTCTGATCTTTGTTCTATTATTATAAATTTGGCTTTTTTTATTATTATTTCTTCTTTTTTTTCTATTTTTTCAACATGTCAAATAAATAATTAAAAAATAAAATTCTTAATGATGGATAAAATTAAATAAAATAATTTGAATGTAAAATAATTGAATAAAATAATTTATAAGAGTTAGTACATAAATGAATTCATCATTTTATGAAATATATATCAATATTCTAAATAATTAATAATCGTAATATTTATAAATAATATGGATTTATTTCAATTACTAGGAGACATGCTCCATTTAATAGCAATAATAATGCTCTTAATAAAAATATTATAATCAAAGAGTGTAAATGGATTATCATACAGAACTCAATAAATGTTCATGACAGTATTCATCTTTCGTTATTCAGATATAAATAGTATTTAAAGGAGTTTACATAATTATAATGAAAATAACATTCACATGTTTTAACAGCTTATACATTATATCTATTACGTCGTAAAAAGCCATATAGTTTAAGTTATGATAAATAAGCAGATGGATGTCCCTCATTACATTTTATATATAGTTGCTGGGATATGGACAATTGTAATAAATATTGGGTAACCTATCAAAATGTATTTATATAGTTACTCTATTTGGCTTTAAAGTTTAGCAATACTTCCTCAATTATGGATGATTAGAAAAGGAAAAGACGTGTAAAACCTTACAAGTAAATATATTGTTTGTATAGTTTTAAAGAAGCTCTTTAGATAAGTCTATAAAATCATTAAAGCAAATATGATTTCAATCAGGAAAAGAAGTTTACAAGAAGAGCAGATGGAAGATATAAACCTAATACATATTAAACATTTGATATGTTAATTTGTGATTAAGATAATAAAATATGCTAAAGGAATTAGAGATCAGTATCTGTTTTTTCAGCATTGAAATTATCCTCGATATCATTTAGTGGAGAAGAACCTCAGAGAAATATTAAAATTGGTGAAAATATCATTTAAAAAAATAAAAAAAAAATTAATTTTAAATATTATAAAAATAATGATAATGGGAATATTATCTCTAATGACTAATTCATTAAATATTCTATTAAAAGTACTATTAATCCCTAAATTAAAGTAGGATATCATAAATTAATAAAATTATGAAGAACAGAAATTAAAATTTGAGGAAGATCAATAAATAAACTAAATTTAAAATTTATAATAAAATTGCTCACAAAGATATTTAAATGAGAAATAATAATATTAATCCATTAAACACTATAAAAATAAAAAATTTTAATAATAGTTAATATTTGACTCAAAGAAAAAATTATATAAAATAAGATTTAAGTCAATCTATTACAAAAAAAAGATGATTAAATTGAAACGGCCATCAAGAAAAAGATTAAAGAATGATTAATAATTGTATTTTATAAAATATATCTAATATAGTGTGATATTTTTAATCTAAAAATTATTAATAATACTAAATTACTAATAAATAATAATCAAATGAAATATCATCTTTTTTTTAATTTCATTCTTTCTTTTTTTTTTAGTTATTTAATAATTCCTTAAAAATTTATTGCAAATTTAATAACAATAAATCAATTTATGTTGAAGACTCCATAATCCCTTTTTATAAATTTTATTATTAAGTTTAGTTTTTTTTAGGCCTTCCTTTTATCATTTAAATAATTCCATCACTTTTTAATAAATTATGTTAGTTATTATCATTTTTATGTTAACTTTTATGTTTTCCAAAAGAAGCTTGAGATTTATATACTTCACCACATGTACATTGCCACATTGAAATAAATAATTTATAGAAAATTAATTATAATTGTTAATACTTTAATATTAATAATAATAAATCATCACTTTTTTTTTTACAAATTATTCCAAAATACTTATTTTATTTAGAATATTCAAATTATAATCAAATCCATGACTTCTCCCATTTTTTTAATAATTTTAAATAATTTTTAAGAGTATCTATGGGGATATTTAAGAACTTAGCTGCTTATTAACTAGATTTTTTAATATATTTACCAATTACCATCATAATATCCTTTCTATAATTTTTGCCATTAAGAAACTAACTAAATAATTTATTTTATATTTTTTCTATTTAGAATTGCTTTCCCTTTTATTACGTAATTTAATAATAATTTTTTTATTTTATGATTAATTGGTTTTTTTTTTTTTCTTATCCTATTTTTCTTATTTTATATTTATAATTCTTTATAAAGGTATATTAACCAAATTATCCTTCAAACTAATATTTATATAAGCTTATTTATTATTATCTTTATAGCTTATACAATAATCTTTTAGATCATTTTTTATTTATTGTAACTTTATTACTAATTTTTTGAGTAATTATTTTTTATTAATTGTTTATTGGTACTTAAACATTATTAATTTTTTTTTAATTGATTCCTTATTTGAGAACAATATCTACTTTTATTTTTTAAAATTCTTTTTCTTTCTGATCTTTGTTCTATTATTATAAATTTGGCTTTTTTTATTATTATTTCTTCTTTTTTTTCTATTTTTTCAACATGTCAAATAAATAATTAAAAAATAAAATTCTTAATGATGGATAAAATTAAATAAAATAATTTGAATGTAAAATAATTGAATAAAATAATTTATAAGAGTTAGTACATAAATGAATTCATCATTTTATGAAATATATATCAATATTCTAAATAATTAATAATCGTAATATTTATAAATAATATGGATTTATTTCAATTACTAGGAGACATGCTCCATGGGGTTGGGGTTGGGGTTGGGGTTGGGGTTGGGGTTGGGGTTGGGGTTGGGGTTGGGTTGGGGTTGGGGTTGGGGTTGGGGTTGGGGTTGGGGTTGGGGTTGGGGTTGGGGTTGGGGTTGGGGTTGGGGTTGGGGTTGGGGTTGGGGTTGGGGTTGGGGTTGGG